>NC_059278.1:18406988-18466988 GCF_017591435.1 Portunus trituberculatus | reverse complement strand
ACCGTACGTAGGTAAGTGGGTAGGTACCGTACGTAGGTAAGTGGGTAGTACGTAGGGAAGTGGATAGGTGCGTAGGGAAGTGGATAGGTGCGTAGGGAAGTGGATAGGTACGTATTGTGCTTTATCTACTTAACTCACTGATTAATAGTTTTCTAGTGAGAGGGGAAAGTTGGCCAAGGGGAGTACAAAATATATATAAATGACCCACTTACTTGCCAGTCCCCGTACAGGTCCAAAGGAGTTAGGAAGAAGAAAGGGATAAATGTCTTGAAAATCTCCCTCTACGTGTACACATATATCTAATCTCATCTACCTATTTATTTATCCTTATTTAATTTATCTATCATTTATATTTTTTTCTCTCTTCTATACGTGTTGATGCAGAAAGTTGCTGGTATTGTGGTCTTATTGAACTGGAATCTGTATAAAGTCAATATTTTGCTCCTTGTTGTTATCTGCCTGCTATGAATAATTGATCTGTTTGTAGTTTTAGTTCGTTTCTTTTTCTTTTTTTTCTTTCTTTGTAGGAGTTAGATAAAAATGTTGTGGTTTTTATAGAGTTGCAATCGATATAAAGTCAATATTTCGCTTCTATTTACCTGTTTATCGTCTTAGGTATTTTTTTTAATCTTTTTCATAGGAGTTGGATCAAAATTTTGTGGTTTTTATCGAATTGGAATCTACATAACGTTAATATTTCGCTTCTAATTATCTATCTGCTCTGAATAATTTACCTATTTATCGTTTTAGTTCGTTGATCTTTTTTTTTTTCCTTTATTGGAGTTGGATGAAAATGTTGTGGTTATCATGGAGCTGGAATTCATATAAAGTCAACATTTTGCTTCTTGTTGTTATCTACCAGCGAATAATTTACCTGTTAATCGTTCAAGCTAGTTTTTTTTTTCTTTTTAATCGTTCAAGGTAGTTTATTTTCTTTTTAATCGTTCAAGGTAGTTTTTTTCTTTTTAATCGTTCAAGGTATTTTTTTCTTTTAAATCGTTCAAGCTAGTTTTTTTTTCTTTTTAATCGTTCAAGGTAGTTTTTTTTTTCTTTTTAATCGTTTAAGCTAGTTTTTTTTTTTTTAATCGTTCAAGCTAGTTTTTTTTCTTTTTAATTGTTCAAGGTAGTTTTTTTTTCCTTTTCTTTCTGTCTTCATAAGAGTCGGATCATAGTTTTGTGGTTTTTATCAATCTGGAATCTACATAACGTTAATATTTCGCTTTTAATTCTCTATCTGCTATGAATAATTGATCTGTTTATCGTTTTATTTAATTTCTTTTCTTTCTTCACTGAAGTTGGACCAAATTTCGCGGCTTTGTGTTTTTTTTCTGGAATTGGAATCTACATAAGTGATGGGTTCAAGTGTCTTCCGATGTTGGTGTTCCTCTCGTGTCACTTCCCCGTTTTCTGTTATCTGTCTTTTTTTTTTTCCAGGATATCCCACTTGTCATGTGTCGTCAAGCCGGTGATGATGTGCTTATGATTTATCTCTCTCTCTCTCTCTCTCTCTCTCTCTCTCTCTCTCTCTCTCTCTCTCTCTCTCTCTCTCTCTCTCTCTCTGTGTGTGTGTGTGTGTGTGTGTGTGTGTGTCCATTACCAGTTTTTACTCTTTATTTGTTTACTTAGTTATTTATTTATTTTTCAAGAGGCACTTGTATAATGCACACACACACACACACACACACACACACACACACACACACACACACACACACACACACAGAGAGAGAGAGAGAGAGAGAGAGAGAGAGAGAGAGAGAGAGAGAGAGAGAGAGAGAGAGAGAGAGAGAGAGAGAGAGAGAAACTATGAAATAAATAAGATAAATAAAACAAAACACTAAACCTTCCAAACATACACTCAACTCACACAAAAACAAGGAAAAGATAACATAAAACTCACAAGCAAAATGTAAAAACCAAAACCGTGACACACACAGCGAATTTCGATCACCAAGCACGGACACCAACAATTCGTCCACCAGCGTCACCATAAATCCATTTTCTACGTTGGTCTCGCCCGTCACTAAACATTCCTACAAGCTCTAAACATTCATCGCCCTTTTTCCTTCACCATCTACTTTACATCTTTTTATATATTGTTTATCTTTACCTCATTACTTTTATCTATTTTCTACTAGTTCTACAGCTACACGATACTAAAACTCCCATCCAGCACACGCCACACGCACCAAGCCACACGCACTAAGCCACAACCAGCCTGCCACCAATCCCAGCCACCCACCTCTAACACAACGCCACTAAACAACACGAGATGCTCACCTTGCACGAAACACGTCATCTGATCTCGTTTTGTGACCTTTCCTGGTGAACTATAACCTACATTGAAAAAAATATATATACTGCAGTGAAGCGTGACCTCCTGACCTCACGTAAACTAACCACATAGATTGACCTCATAACACACCCTCATAATGTTGCTCCCTGGCCAACTCACACGACAGGATACAAGTTATTTGAAGTCGAGGCGCTGTCACGGTGAATAAGTGAGAGGTGGGAAGGTTAGTGACAGGCGATGAGGGATTGGGGGAAGATACTGTGGAGATGCTGATATAGAAAAGCAGTGACATAATATAGAGATAGAGAAAGAATAACAGTAGGTGAATTGGCAGAAAATACAGCATACACTTGGAGAAAAACGTTGTAGTAGAAACAGTATAAGAGTTATGACAAAATACAGGTGAAGGAGAAGGAGAGAGACTATAGAATGAGAGGAACAAGTAAAAGAATATAGACATCAGTGAATTGGCAGAAAATATACAGTACGTAGCTGCACCAAGACGCAAAACTAGGACCAAAAGAAAAAAATACAGAAGAAAGGGTATGACAACATTGAAGTGAAAAAGAAAAACTACAGAATGAGCAGGAATGAAAAGAGAGAGAGAGAGAGAGAGAGAAATTGTATATTGAACAGGAAATGTTACACAGCCACACAGAGGAACATAACAAGCGAAGGCTCAAGATAAAAGAGAGACAAACAACAACAATAGTGAGATACACATATGTAAAAAAAAAAATCTATAAACTAAGAGACAACAAATCAACGAAGACACACAAACACACAAACACACAAACACTACCCACACACACACACACACACACACACACAAGAAAAAAAATAAAAACTAGACTAAAAGAAAGAAAAAAAAAAAAACTAGTGATATGAAATGAAACAAAACCAGCACCAACCACCACTACACACACACACACACACACACACACACACACACACACACACACACACACACACACACACACACACACACACACATAAATCAGAATAGATAACACACACTCACCAAAGTAAAGGAAGTGTAGAGGCCACTAAAGGACGCAGCAGAAAGAGGATCATGGAAGGGATAAAGCACAGAAAAGAGGATTAACAATGAACAGGAAATACAATGACGGCTCGCGAATAAAGGACAAAGGTAGAGAGGAGGAGGAGAAGAGAGGGAAGGTGATGATGGAGGAGAAAGGAAGGATGGAGATGATACATAACAAGCAATAATAGAAACAAAAATAGTGGAGTCAGTGAATTAATGAGCGAGAGCGAGAGAGAGAGAGAGAGAGAGAGAGAGAGAGAGAGAGAGAGAGAAGGATAGACAGAAAAATATAGAGCAGCGAGACGTGAGAAAAGAGAGAGAAATGAAGGAAAAAGAGAGAAAGGAGAAATGTGAAAGAGGAGGAAGAGAGAGAGAGAGGGAGAGGAGAGGAAGAGGGAGAGGGAGAGGAGAGGGAGAGGAGGACCTTAGGTTGTTCATCACTCCAGCACACGAGGGAGAGGGAAGACCAGAAAAATGAGAGCTGGGGAAGAGGGATAAGAAAGAGGTAAGGGAGAGGAGAGAGCGAGAAAGAGAACGAGAGAGGGAGAGGAAAGAGGAAGACTTGAGCTGTACATCACTCTCACTCTCTCTCCTTGACCCTCACACCCATACCCTCTCCCTCTCCCTCCCTCCCTCTCACCTTCTGTACTAGGATGGTGATTTATGATGCAAGCTTAAATTATATTCCAGTCAGTGAGCTTTCTTTCCTCCTTCCTTCTCTCCTTCCTTCCCTCAGCTTTCCATCCCTTCTGCCCTCTTTCCTTCCTTCCTTCCTTCCCTCCCTCCTTCAGCTTAAGTTATGTTAGTATATGATGGGAATTGTTACATGATCCCTCTCTCTCCTCTCTTCTCCTCTCCTCTCCTATGCAAGTTTTCTCATGTTTTCTCTTGCGTGTGTGTGTGTGTGTGTGTGTGTGTGTGTGTGTGTGTGTGTGTGTGTGTGTGTGTTTCTGTTCCTCTTCCTAATGATTTATTCTTTTATTTTCTTACTTATTTTTACTTTTACTCTATCATAATTATCATCAATCGTCTCTCTCTCTCTCTCTCTCTCTCTCTCTCTCTCTCTCTCTCTCTCTCTCTCTCTCTCTCTCTCTCTCTCAGGCGTTCAGGAAGTTATCAAATATTAAAGATCATTCTATTTTCTGCACAACGGACGAATCGCTCTTTAATCCCTATCTCGCGTGCTTCATTAGTCTCCCCTTATTACCGCTTGCTAAATTGTCCTGCTAACGAGCCGAGAGTTAATTAGTGCAGACAGGACACTGCAGGAAAGCCATAAAGGTGATTGGGGCGAGAAAGAGTTGACGAGGGGAGGGCGAAGGGTGGGTTTAGATACTCAGTAGCAAGATGAAGAGAAGTTAAGTTGACCGGTTTGTGTGTTTAGTTTCTCAGTAATGAGACGTATTTTTACCTTGTGTTTTGTGTATGGTTAGACGGTTTTATTGGCATCAGGAAGGGTCTATGGAGGTTACAAGATTAATGGCCAGAGTCTTCATTGTTTTATTCCCCATATGAGTTTCTGCAGCTGTATAAAATCGTCAAATTGTAAGCAGAAAAATACGAAACACACAACAGTACTGAAGGGGTTAAAAGAATAAATGGAAAGTGCCTATTTTTTTTTTTATTTCTTTATTTTTTTGGTAGTTGATGTCATTAGGTAGTGATGTTAAGATACGTGTTTGACTGGGATTGTATGTTTAGAAAGTAGTTTTATTTATTTTTTTTTATGTAAGAGGGAAAACCAGCCAAGGGCAACAAAAACTGTGATTAAAGAAAAGGCCCACTGTTGTGCCGGTCCCCTAACAGATTGAAAGAAATGTTAAGAGACTACGAGGAAGGTAAAGAGGCCATATTTCTTTTTTTTTCCAATTTTAATCCCTTTAGTACTGGGACACATTTTTACCATGAGCTTCAGTACGATTAGATCTTTTATTGACATTAGGAAGGGTTTATGGAGGTCAGAAGATTAATGGCCACAGTCTTCACTATTCTAATCTCCACATAAGTATAAATTCACCATATAGTAAGCAGAATGAATTTGAAAACGCGTCCTTGTACTGAAGGGGTTACATTTCTGCGTGAAGAATGTATGTGTAGTTAGATGCACGTAGTTTTGTGTGAAAGAAGAGATAATATGTAAGTGCTGTGAAATAGGAAGGTGTATTATGGGTAGGAATAAATGGCAGGTGGGAGTTTAGAATTGCCACTAAAAGACGATAATTGGTAATGTTAAAATAGGGATTGTATTCTTAATCCTACGAAACGTTTTCATATTGACTCTGCTTACTATTTGGCGACTTCATACAGCTTCAGAAACTTATGTGGGGGATTGAAATAGTGAAGAGTCTTGCCACTAATCTTCTGACCTCCACAGACCCTTCCTAATGTAAATAAAATCATCTAATCATCCCCAAAACTCAAAGTGAAAATGTGTTCCAGCAATGAAGTGATTAAAATGGAAGAATCATGTGCGTTAAGAAATGCGAAGTGTATATTAAGGATAGAAATGAATGAGAGTTGACAATTATCACTAAAAGGCGAAAGAAGATGTTGATGTAAGGTCTTAAAGATTGTGTGCTTAAAATGGGAGAAATACATGTGTGTTAAAAAATGCAGAGTGTATGTGAAGGATAGAAATATATGACAGTTGACAATTATCACTAGAAGAAGAAAGATGGAAAGATGGAGACATCAAAACACATACACGTTATCAACATACATTTCACACATAAAAAAGAAATAATTAACAGTATAACAATGAAAATAATATTGCCTCAGGATATGAAAAAATGGATTCACTCGACTTTGAGAAGGAAAAGGATTACATGAAATAAAAAAAAAACCATACATTTCACATATAGAATAAAAAAAAACAGTTTAACAAAAAAAAATGCTGTATATGAAAAAAACTGAATTAACGCGACTTTAAGAATAAAAAAGGATTGAATAAGAAAAAAAAAAGCCATACATTTCACATATAGAAAAAAAAAACTGAATAACATTGAAAATAAAATTGACTGAGGAATTAAAAATAAAAAAAACTGGATTCCCTCGACTTAAAGAAGGAAAAATGGTAAGATGAGAATATGAAAAAGTGGATTCACTGAACTTTAAGAAGGTAAAAAGAGTAAGATGAAAAGCAACACATGAGGAATACCAGAGAGCGACAAGACTAAATGTTTAATACCAGTGGACAGAACGGAAGCAAAATATCACGGTGAAGAGAACCAAAAATGCCTTCACCTCACAACATTTTCAAGAATTCTGTATTATCTTTATTTTCTCGAATTTCTGAATTTACTTGGAATGCTTTCGTCTCTCTCTCTCTCTCTCTCTCTCTCTCTCTCTCTCTCTCTCTCTCTCTCTCTCTCTCTCTCTCTCTCTCTCACAATTTCCCAGATCCTTTCATTTTCCTCCATTCCACCGTCTCTTCATGTTCCTTCTCTATCCTTTCCATCCTTTCCTTCACTTCCTTCATCTCTACACGCGTCATTTCTTTTCTCGATTTTTTCCTTACCATTCACCTCGCGTCTGCATAAGTTTTCCCTACCTCATCCTTTTCCCTCCACCGCTTTTTTTTCTGTTCCAATTTTGTCACATCAGCTCCTAAATATAACGCTGTCTGGGTCACTTTTTCCACCCGTTTCATATTCACGTAGTCCTTGTCTGTGTTAAAACTCATATAGTGACGGGTGGTGAGGGTTAAAAGGAAGAATTGAGAGAGAGAGAGAGAGAGAGAGAGAGAGAGAGAGAGAGAGAGAGAGAGAGAGAGAGAGAGAGAGTTAGGTCTTTATTTAGAGTTGATATGTGTTATTTATAGTAGAAAAAAAGAGGAAGGAGAGAGGGACACACACACACACACACACACACACACACACACACACACACACACACACACACACACACACACACACACATTCCTGACTCGAATTTATTATAAAGTTTACTAATTAGGGTCAAAACACTCCTTCTGCCCTTACTCAGACTCGACTCACCACCACCACCACCACCACCACCACCACCCTTACATACGAAAAGGAGAGAAGGTGAAGGAAAAGAAAGAAAAGAAGAAAAGCAATGGATAAAAATAAACGATGAAGCATACAAGGAAACACCACCACACCACCACCACCACCACCACCACCACCACTACCCTAACAGTCGAAAAAGAAAGAAAATGGAGGAAAAAAGAGAGAAAAGTAGAAAAACTAATGGCTGTACAATACACAATGAAGCATACAAGCCAACACCACACCGCTACCACCACCACCACAACAAGGAACACCAACCAAGAGCGAGTAAAACAAAAGAACATCAACAAAGGATCATCACCACGCACCACAAGCCTTCAGGAGCGTGTCAGAGGAACCGTTTCGTCAAGCACTCCTGCAGGCCTCGCATTCCGTTGGCTGGGAGGAGCAATGCGCAATGTGACCAGAATTGAGATGACGTGTTTGTGTGAATATCCAGGAACGCGAGGTCAGGTAGTGCTTTGTAGGAGAAGGGGTAGGTCTCCGATGGGGTGTCCGAGGGCGTGGGGTGTGTCCGAGGGGTGTATTCTGAAGGAGGCGGTGAAGGTGTTAGTGTTTATTGTAATTTTTGTCATGTGTAATCTTTCATCTCTTAAATATTCTGTTATGTCACCGCTCGTCGTTTTACTGAGTTATTTGTATTATGTAAAAAGGTCACTGGTCTAGAACAAATGAATAGATAAGGGAATAAATAAAAAAGGACAAACAATAAGGTTTACTGAGGTGTCATTCCCTAAAGAAGACAGCAAATTGACTAATAACTGTGAGACGCCATAGAATCTAGTGGAACATTTTTTTCGAACCTGACTTTCACGTGGCATCTCATCCATCTGTATTAGAATTTTTAAAAAATCGCTTGAAATGTCCAAAAAATTACTCAAACAAGAGCAGTGTTTATGAGTGAATGATGGTGTGACTGAATGTTCCACGTCATCAGGTACACAAACTCACATGCATTAAAGTTAGAAGAGACATTAAAGTGACGCCCGGTTAATGTGACGCGTTGCAATATCCAAATGACTTAAGTCGACCTTCTGCCGTCTCCTGCCTCGTCACCCTCCATCACCCCACCACCCGCCCTTCCCCGGCCATTTCCTCAAGGTCACCCATTGGAAGTGGAAAGTATAATGCGCGGGAGGAATTCAGCACGAGGAGAGGCTTTTATCGCGGGTGGGAAAGGTTCGGCTTACGGTGGTGGTGGTGGTGGTGGTGGTGGCGGCGTCAAGAGAAGTCAAGACTGAGTTTCCTTTTCTTTTGTCATTTCTTTGCTTCATGTCTTCCTTCCTTTCCATCACAACATTTCGCTGCTAAAGGAAGAAATGTCATAAGTGAGGGAGAAGTTGCTCAATTTGGCACTATGAAAGGCACTCCAGGTAACATGAAAGACTCAAGACAACATGTGACTTCAAAAGTGTAAAGATAACTAGTAAACAAGACACAACTACGCATCTATTGCCTCGAGCGGCTCCTGCAGTCGGAAGGCCACCATCTTGTCGCCAGGGTGCAGGCAAAAGTCAAAGTCAGGATTGGTGACGGCCAGCGTGTCCTCGCCATGGTCAAGGCTCAGGGCCGAGGCACAGGCGGTGCGGGAGTGGCTTGACACTTGGACTGTGGCGCCCATGGCAAGCAGCCTGTGTCGCGCTAACAGAAGCTGAAACATTTTACCGTAACAGGAGTAACTCTTCACCTCCACCTCCACGGCCTCGCACTCCTGCACTAGCGACGTCCACACGCTGAGCAGGGAGTCTGAGTCACAGGCCAGGGACGTGGCGGAGGTCACGACACAAGAATTGATGAAGGTGGTGCAGGCGTGTGGACTGCCGGCCGACACCTGCCACACGCCAGGCCGCATCCCGTGCTCCACGTTGGCCACGAGCGAGGCCCAGGGGGAAGTCTCTGCAAGAAATGCCTTGGCGGAGTAGTAGTTGTACAGCGCCTGGCTGGCGTCGTGCTGGGGCTCCAGCAGCACGGCCGCATCAATGTGGATCTGCTCGTTTTCTTCCGTCACCACCCGCAAGTTCCGCTCCCACGCGCTCTTGGCCACGCCTCCCTCCGGCCCGTCCCTCACGACCCACACTGTCTTGGTCGGGCGAATGCGTGGTGAGCGTGTGTCAGGCGAGACCTGTGTAATGTTCCTGGAGCGCTTAGTGGCCTGGGTGCTCACTGAGCCGTCAGAGGAGACCAGGTCAGGCGGGACAAGCATCACTCTGCGGGCGTTGGGCGGCAGGAAGGCGGGCAGAATGTTGAATCGGTCCTGCGCAGCTGTCTTAGATTGCTGCACGCAGCCCAGCAGCAGCACTCTGTCCAGCAGGTAGTGCTGCAACGCGACCTGCTCGAAAGCCTCAAGTGGCCCAGACTCAGGGTCTGAGAGAGCCAACACCAGACCTTGGCCCCAGAGGTGGGCGCGCGTCAGCTGGTCCGTGCAAACGTGGGTGGCTGGCGAGATGGCGGTCGGTGGGCTGGTAAGGAGAGTGGCAAGGATGGAAGCCGCCCCTTCCGCCGCCACAGCCTGTGTCACGAGGCCTGCCATCACCTCCTGGTGGCACACCACCTGGTCTGTGTCGGTGCGCCACGCCTCCATGCTTTGCATTGCCACGCGCGTCTCCCTGCACCACACCTGCGCCACCACGGGCAGGTCTGGCAGGTCTGCCTTCACCATCTGCACCAAACTGAGCACGTGCAGGTCAGAATCCCGCCCCTGCTCCTTGTCACGGTCGCCCTCCTGGTTCACAGCCACTAAAATATACGCGGGGTTGTTGGCGTCACTGTCCACCTCAGGGAAACAGCGTCTGAAAAAGCTTCTGTTCAAGTCACCACGAATCACGCTGATCTTCTGGTCCTGCCGAATTGACAATTTCTCCTCTCCGGCTCCGACAATGATCTGCGTCTCCTCCTGCGCACACAGTTCGTCCAGCAGCTGCTGCATCGTGTCCTGCAGGAAGCATCCCACTACCATCACGCGACGGCGGCGAGGCAGCGGCGGAATGTGGTGTCACGCCGAAAATCACTCCCTTCATGGCGTGGTACAGCTCCTCGCAGTTCCCCGCGTAACAGTTTATGTAGACCACGATGGCCACCACCACGATGATTTGGCTGGCGACGGTGGAGGGCGTAATGTCACCGTAGCCCACTGTGGACACAGTGACGTAACCCATGTAGATGTAGTCCCAGTAGGAGTGCCATGTCGTAGCCTCGCCTTCAGCGCCCGGGTGGATGCCCAGCAGCTGTGACCACTCCTCGGCGGTCTGGACGGCGCCAGCGAACACGAACACCCCAACAAGAGCGACACCCAGCTGGAAGGAGCGCTTCTTGCCGCGCACCCCTAACAGGAGAGTGAGCAGCGCGGCGTACATCTCCAGGGTCTGCGGGTACAGGAACCTCACCAGGACAAGGAACTGGTACTCGCTGACCACGAGTCCACTGGCAAGCTCCCACACTGTGTTCACCAGCAGCCAGCAGTCCGTCAGGGAGGGCAGGGGCTCCGGCGGGTGTCCCTCCAGAAATTCCACCAGGAACCTCAGGAAGAAGACGATATCCACCACCAGGACTGTCACGTGGAAGGCGGAGGAGAGGGTACATGTTCTCAAGCCGATGTCCTTGGCATGGATCTTGAGCAGGAAGAGGATCGCCGCCACGGGAGTGAGCGCCGCGATGATCCAGTGAAAGGTGCGCTGCGGGCGGAGAGGCTGGACCCTGCAGAGGCGCACGATGGCCCACGCCAGGAGCAGTATGGAGTAGGCAGCGAAGGTGGTGGCCAAGTGCACGCACGGATCCAACACCGCGTAACTGCCTGGGCAAGTCTTTCGCATTTTTCGAGCGTGAAAATAAACAACTGACGTGAGTTTGTAATAGAGAAGGAAGCGCGACAAGAATGCACTGGATCTCACTAAATAAGACACCAGTTCTCTTTCTCTTTCTCTCCTCACATTACCTCCCTTTCCCTCTTCTGGTGTCTTACAGAACTGGCTACTCTTTCCCCTTCAGTCTGCCGTACATTACATCCCCTTTATCTTAATAATAACACATGCTACTCCTGCCCTTGTCTTTACCAGTGTTTCTCCCGCCCACAGGTACACGCTGAGCTACGAGTACCCCAACAACTGGAAGCTACAGATCCGCTACACACAGAAGAGGGACGAGGGTCTGTACGAGTGTCAGATCTCCACACACCCGCCACGCATCATGAGGGTATTTCTGACAGTCTCGGGTGAGTGAATGAGACACCAGTATTCAGAAACGCTTTGATCTCTCACCACGTCTACTTTCAAAAGCCACAAAGGGAATTAATCGTGTTCTGAAGAGGACTTGCTGTATTAGGAATGTAGAAATGCTGCTTATATGTCACTAAAACAGTAAATACACTCTCGAAAACCAGGGCCGCTTCAACTAGAGCCTTTTGAATGTAGTCCCCCTTAACCTGGCAGCCTGTCTCGTTTTCTTTCTCCTAAACTGTGCGTCTCTCACTACACACAGCAGCGGAGTAATACATAACTAGACGCCCTTACGTAACTCAGTCGTGCGTGCTGCGACCAGGAAGACACAAGACACAAGGCGACACTACTTTGCTGACTTTCTAGCTTATGGCCATTACAAAGAATCACAAAGGAAGATCCGCTAAGAAAGAAATAAGGGAAGAATAGCTTTACTCTTTTTTGGGGGCTTCACATCACAGAGGCCAGTATTCAGAAACGCTTTACTCTCTCTCCACGATCGTTTTCCAAGGCCACAAAGATGATTAGCGGGATTTTCAAGGGTGTTTTTCCAGTTAATAATATAGAAATCTTGTCAATCTGCCTCTAGAATCATAAAAAACACCTTAAAAAAAACTCGTGTAAACATAAATCCTCTTGAAATAGTGGAGGTGAAGCATAAATGTGTTTGAGAATACGAGCCAAAGGGGTATAAAGATAGAATAAGTTAGCTTGGAGTCAACACAAGGAATGCTACACTTAGAACAAGCAGTGATGCCATGTCAGGCCACGCTAATGGTAAAGTGAAGAGGTTTATGATTGTGAGGGAGAAGGCGGCTGGTTCCTCATCCTCCGGTTTTCATAAAGTTAAAAATTCCTTCAACTTCTGACTTCTCTCAACTTCTCCGCCTCGTGAAGTAATTCCGCTGGTTCTCTCTCTCCCTCTCTCTCTCTCTCTCAAGACTCCTAAAACATTCAATGGTTGATTAACGAAGGTCTAAACAATTCTCTACTCTTTTTATCATTAATTCATCACGTAACTTTTTTTTCCCTTCTCATTTCCCTTTGCCTTCACTCTCATGCACTGACACTATACAAACATCCATCTCTTATTCCAAAAACTAATCTTCTCTTGGCCATCGAAGCACACACAACCTGATTATGACTAAGATTCCTATTGTTACTTCCACGATGCACTAACACTATTTGAAAAGGTTCTAGTTAACCCATTCAGTACTGAGATGCATTTTTATCTTGAGTTTTGGGTGTGATTGGAGGATTTTATTGACATTAGGAAGGGTTTATGAATGTCAGAAAATTAACCTCTTCAGTAGTGAGACGCATTTTCACCTCAAGATTTGTGCATGATTAAACCATTTTATTGACATTAGCAAGGGTCAATGGAGGTTAGAAGATTAATGGCCAGTGTCTTCACTATTTTAATCCCCGACATGAGTTTCTGAAGCTGTAAAAAATCACCAAATACTAATCAGAATTATGAAAACGTGTCATGGTACTGGAAAAATTAATGGCCAGAGTCTTCACTATTCTGTTACCTACACAAGTTTCTGAAGTAGTATAAAATCGCCAAATAGTAAGCAGAATGAGTATAGAAACACGTCATGGTACTGAAAGGGTTGAAGGAACATGGGTTTTCCAGCGTTTTAATGGTTGTAGTGATAAATTAACGTGACTTCTGCATTAATAAAAGGAAATCCTCTCTTCAGTTATCCCGTCATCTCTGTGGTCCTAGAAAATAGTCGTGGTGAGAGTTAAGTGTTTGTGAATACGTATCTGATATTCGAATCCACACGTATTCAGTCCACCTTTATTTCTTTGCATTAAACCTTTTATCTTAACCCCTTGAATACCCAGACGCAATTTTACCTTGACTTATTTGGGTGTGATTAGACGATTTTATTTGAGTTAGGAAGGGTTTATGGAGTTCAAAATAGATTAATAGCCAGAGTCTTTACTATTCTAATCCCAACCTATTTTTCTGAAGCTGAAAAAATCGCCAAATAGTAAGCAGAATGAATATGGAAACACGTCCTGGTACTGAAGAGATTAAGAAGAACCCCTAATTTAAACCACTATGTGTCCTGTATACCTTTTTTGGACAACCACTAATTCAAATCCCCGTATGTGCTTTTTTTTTTTAATATTACCTAATCTCAATTTTAATTCGTGTGTGTGTGTGTGTGTGTGTGTGTAGTTTATTTTGACGCATCTTTCCCTTACATTGTTTTCTGTTATGTCTGTGATTGCATAATGAGGTAACGGGACGTGTCTAGGCTCCCAAAAACTCGCCAAACTATCCATCTCTTAATCCAATTTGGTCCTGGTGGCTGCAATTGGGTTAGTAGCTCCAAACTTTACCTTGCCCCTCACTTAAGTTAGGATCTGAGGCCTTGCATGATCTCTGGGGTCTCTCTCTCTGTTTGTCTGTCTCTCTGTCTGTCTGTCTCTGTCTCTGTTTCTCTCTCACTTTGCCTCCCCTCTCTCTCTCTTTCTCTCTCTCTCTCTCTCTCTCTCTCTCTCTCTCTGTCTGTCTCTGTCTCTCTCTCTCTCTCTCTCTCTCTCTCTCTCTCTCTCTCTCTCTCTCTCTCTCTCTCTCTCTCTCTCTCTCTCTGCGTCACACTTTCACTTTATTCCACTCTACTCCATTTCTCTCCATTAATTTCACTATGCACAGTCCACTCCATCTGTGACAAGTCCAATATGTCCACCTCCCTGCCATCCACCAGCCGCTAACTTTCCACCTCCTCCACTTTCTGAACTGTACTGCTTCTGGTCCACTCTGTCGCCTTCCTCCTCCACTCATGCCTCGTCCACATTGCTAGACAGTTTGGAGGGTTTGTGTTTTTTTTTGTTGTTATTTTCTAGTGAGTCATTGTTTTTTTTTTTTAAGTGTTTATGTTCTAGTGATTGTTTCGTAAAGGTTCGTCATTGTTAACATTTTTTTTCTTATTCTTTGTATTTCATTATTAGTCCTTTTTTTCATCATTTTAAATTGTCATTCTTTTATTTTTTCTTCTTATCATTGACTTTCATTAGTAATGCTTTTATCTTTCATATATTTTTGCAGTTCAACAAAATTTTCCTTTCAATATCTATAATTTCTAAGACATTTTTCTCTGGTCTGGTGAATATCTAACCAGTTTTAGAGACTAAATTAACATGTTTTTTTAATCTTTTTCTATATCCTGTGTCTCCATGCATGCAATTTTAACAGAGCTATGAGGATCACGAGAGGCAAAACCCAACAATAGAAAGACCAAAAGGAGAAACACTCATGAAAATCAGAAAAATCTCCTTGAAAACAGTACCGAAGAGATTGTGTTGAAAATACGAGCTGTTATCTTTTCCTTCTTTTTGTCATTCCCATTTACTTTCCTCTCTCCAACGTACTCTCCTTTCCTCCACTCTCACCCCTTTCCACTGAGTCGCTTCCTCTCCCTACCTTTCCTTATCCGGACACTTCAGTACTCTGGCCCCACTCTCCTCCTCTCACTACTTCCTCTTCTTAAACTTTCACCAAGATCAATCCCTGGACAAACTGCACCAACTCCCTACCTCGCCTCTTGTCAGTCTCACCTTCTCTATGGACTAGCTAAAGAACCCTCCTTAAACTACCTTAACATAACTTTAACTTAACTCAACCTATCATAACCAAACTTAACCTATCCTAACCTAACTTAACTTAACCTGTCCTAACCTAACTTAACAACTTGACTTAATTTTAACCTAATGTAGTCTAAGCTAACCTAACTCAACCCAACCCAACCCAACTCAACCTAACCTAACCTAACCTAACCCAACCTAACCCAACCTAACCCAACCTAACCGAACCGAACCCAACCCAACCCAACCCAAACCAAACCAACCTAACCCAAACCCAACCTAACCCAACTCAACCCAACCCAATCCAACCCAACACAACCCAACTCAAACCAAACCAACCTAACCCAACCCAACCCAACCTAACCTAACCTAACCAACCTAACCCAACCCAACCCAACCTAACCTAACCTAACCAACCTAACCCAACCCAACCCAACCCAAACCAACCCAACCAAACCAACCTAACCCAACCTAACCCAACCCAACCCAACCTAACCTAATCTTACCTAACCTTAGCTCCTCACTTCACCTTCCCTATATAATATTAAGACACCAGCTTCCTCTCCTCTCCTTCTAGGCACACAGCTATACCTTCACCTTTGGCTGCGTTATAACATGTCTAGCCTTCTCACTCTTTGGACTATCCCAACTTTAGATCGAGAAAATAAGATGAGATCGTGAAATGAAGAAAGTAGCGAGGGAGGGTCCAGAGGGGGTCGAGGGAGAGAATCCAAGAAGCTTTGCGTAGGTTCTGATCCTAAGTCTGATCCTTTATCCTTTTCAGTTTAATATTGACCTTCATGAAAGTCAGAGAGAGAGAGAGAGAGAGAGAGAGAGACGAAAAGAATGCAAGAAAAGTGATTACAGAAAAGTGAAAGACTAAAGGAAGGGAAGATGATTGCAAAAAAAGAAAAAAAAACGAAAGAATGAAAGAATGGAGGAAAGGCAATTGGAAAAAGACAGACAAATGGAGGAATGAGAGGAAGATGAATTACAAACTAGACTGACGAACTGGAAAAAGAGACAAAAAACGAAATAAAACAAACAATAAATAAATAGAAACGCAAAAAGGAATGAAAGGAGAGAAGAAAGTAAAAAGAAGGAAGCATCAAAGCATAAATGAATAAAAGGAACAAGCAATAACAAATAGAAGATGAAGGAAGAAGAAATTGGATTAGTGAGATAAATGATGTCTTGAATGGAAGTGAAGTGATGGCTTGGTAAATGATGGCAGAAATTGAGTTTATGGGAGAGAAGAAAGGCGATGGGGAGGAAGAGGAGATAAGGAGATAAGGAAGATAAGGAGGCGGGGAGGAGAGAAGTTGGTAAGCATGATAATTTATTGCAAATACGAGAGAGAGAGAGAGAGAGAGAGAGAGAGAGAGAGAGAGAGAGAGAGAGAGAGAGAGAGAGAATTATATAACAGATAAAAACAACATAACAAGAAAATGACCAAGCAGAACAAGCAAAAATAAAGAAAAACAACAGGAAAAGGAAGAATACGAGACACAAGGACAACAAAAAGAAGAACAAAAAAGGGAAAAGCAGAAGAAAAAGACCACAAAACACAACAAATATATACAAACATCAAACGAGAGAGAGAGAGAGAGAGAGAGAGAGAGAGAGAGAGAGAGAGAGAGAGAGAGAGAGCAATGGTTATCGACTCCCAAAGCATCGCAACTTCAGAAAGATAAAAAAACAGTCTTCGATCAAACCTCAAAGGGAAGACGAAGGAACATGAATAACATCAGTATCAATATAACACACTCCTTACCTACGCCTTCCCGTCTTACCAACCGCCTCCACACGCCTCCACACGCCTCTACACACCTCCACATGCCTCCACACGCCTCCGCACGCCTCCACACGCCTTCACACGCCTCCACGCGTCTTCATATGCCTCACACATCTCCACACGTCTTCATACGTCTCCACACACCTCCACACGCCTCCACAATCCTCCACACGCCTTCATAAGCCTTCACACGCCTCCACACTCCTCGCTCGCTCAAAAGGGGCAGGCGTGGGTGTGATGAAGTGGTCGTGGGGCTTAAAAAGGGAAAAAAAAATGCATGACCTAGACAGTTTATTTTGTGTGTGTGTGTGTGTGTGTGTGTGTGTGTGTGTGTGTGTGTGTGTGTGTGTGTGTGTGTGTGTGTGTGTGTGCAAGGACGACCTTCTCTCCCGTAACGGCGCAGGAAGAAGGAAACTTTAACGATTACACTCGCAATAAACAAAAATTCTCCTTCAGTTCGATAAAAAGTTTCCAAAAAGCAGATTCTCCCGACATTTTTGCGCCACTAATCGCCTCGGAGACACTTCCCTGCGAGACTGTTCCCTTGTCTTACTTGCCCTTTAACACCCCACCCTTCCTGCCCCACCCAACACCTCCCAACACCCCCCGACACCTCCCAACACCCCAAATCGCATCTCCCTGCGCTAAGTATTCCCCCTACTTCCCCTCATGCCCGAATTTCTCTTCTCCCCACCCAACACCCTCCTAGCGCCTCCCAACACCCTCCAACACCTCCCAACACCTCAAAACGTCCCCAAACCGCATCTCCCTGCGCTAAGTATTCCCCCCAGTTCCCCTCATACTCGAATTCCTCTCCTCCCCCACCCCACACCCTCCTAGCGCCACCCAACACCCTCCAACACCACCTAACACCCCCAAAAAAACCCATCGCATCTCCCTGCACTTAGCCCCACTTCCCGTCCCACCCCCATTCCTCTCCTCACCCAACCCTCCAGCTACTGTCCCTCCCTTCACTCCCTCCACCACCGCCCGCTCGTGTCCTGCAAGTTATAATTGCATGCATTAGGAGATTTAAGGACTGTTTCCTGGTTAACAATTCCCTTCTGTAAGAGCGGAAGAGCAGATTCAATTGAGGATTATGGGTAAGGTGATTTTCAAGGCCATCTCCTCACCGTACTTGTAAGAACGTAAGGGAAACGACATGAATAAGACAGAATGTAGGGGAAGCGGCAGTCTGTATAAATAAAACTGCAGGAACGTAAGGGAAGGATCGTAAATAAGACAGAACGTAGAGAAGCGACAGTAGTCTTGATACGTAAAAGGGTAGGAACGTAAGGAAAGCATAGTAAATAAGACAGAACGTAGGGAAGAGGCAGTCTAGATACGTAAAACTGTAAGAACGTAAGGGCCACACCATAAACAGGCTTCAGAACGTAGGGAAGAGTCACTTTAAATAGATAAAACTGCATGAACGTAAGGGAAGCATTATAAACAAGACTCAGAACGTAAGGAAGTTAATTTTAGATACGTAAATAAGACTCAGAACTTAAGAAAGCATCCTTTTAGGTAGCTAAGACTGCAAGAACGTAAGAGAAACATCACAAATAAGACAGAACGTAAGGAAGCTTCAATCTGTGTACACAAAACTGCATGAACATAAAAAAAAACGACGAAAACTAACATAAAACCATCACTAAACACGACTGCATTCTCTCTCTCTCCCCAGTGCCTGACATCGAGGTGCGAGATCCCCGGGGAGAGGCGGTGAGCGAGGCTTACTACAGGGTCGACTCCACGGTAGGGCTGCAGTGTGTGGTGATGCCCGTGCCACCAAGCCGCCCAGTGCTGTGGAGTCGTAGTGGCCGCCCCGTCACCACCATGCCCGAGCGGGGAATCAGGTGAGTCTTAAATGCTTGTATTCTTAAACACTTCTGCGCTTCAACTCTTTCAAAAGGCTTTATTTAAATTTACACGATTTTTTAAGTTGTTTTTATGGTTCTAGAGGCAAAGTGACAAGATTTTTGCATCATTAACATAAGAAACACTCTTGGAAACCCCGTTAATCATCTATGTGGCTCTTGAAAATTGTCGTGAGTAGAGAAGAGCGAATTTTTAAGGTGTTTTTATATTTCTAGAGGCAGAGTGACAAGATTTCTGTATTATTAAGTGGAGAAAACTCTTGGAAACCCGCTAATCATCTCAGTAACCTTGGAAAATTGTGATGAGAGAGAGAAGAGATATTTTTTTTAGGGTGTTTTTACGGTTCTATAGGCAGAGTGACATAATCAACTGGAGAAAACTGGAGAAACACTCTTGAAAATCCGACTAATCATGTCTGTGGCCCTTGAAAATTGTCGTGGGTAGAGAAGAGCAATTTTTTAAAGGTGTTTTTACAGTTCTAGAGGCAGAGTGACAAGATTTTTACATTATTAAGTGGAGAAACAATCGAAAATCTCGCTAATCATCTCTGTGACCCTTGAAAATTGTCGTGGTGAGAGAGCAAAGCGTTTCAGAATACAGGCCAAAGTGTGAGTGAAGTGTGGTTTTTTGTACTCGACTTTCCTGGTTAGTCAATGTCGAGTGTGTTAATTCTTCCACCTGCTGGATTGATTTTGGTGATTTATGGTTTTTTTTTGGTTTTGTATTGGGTTGTTGTTTTTGATGGTAAGATTAATTTTCCTGTACACTGTGGTCAATGAACTCTCTATGTTCTTCACTGTCTGTCTGTCTGTCTGTCTGTCTCTCTCTCTCTCTCTCTCTCTCTCTCTCTCTCTCTCTCTCTCTCTCTCTCTCTCTCTCTCTCTCTGTGTGTGTGTGTGTGTGTGTGTGTGTGTGTGTGTGTGTGTGTGTGTGTGTGTGTGTGCGAACGTTCAGCTACCAAAAGTAAACAACACAAGCCGCATCTTTGTCACACTTTTTGCAATGCCACAGAACTTCGTTATAATGCCAACCAGCGAATCCCCAGCGGCGTGCCTGACCCCTCCCACCCTCACCACACCCTCCCACACCACGCCCCCGCCCAGCCAGACCTCGCTGCTCACGCCCCGCTGCACCACAAAGCCGCCCACCACAATACTAAGAAGGGCTCATTTCAGGAAGCTGCTTCTTTCCTGTGGCGCTCCCTCCCGGAATAACGCGGCTGTGTCTCACTCGCGGTCATCTTTGTCTCTTATCCTTTGTGTTGCGCCAGTTGGAATTCGCGCTTCTCTTCCCCTGACACGTGGCTCTTCAACAACAACTCTCGCGACCTTAGCCTCCCTGGAGACCCGACGGCGACAAGGGACGTTATCAATAATACCTTTTTTTTCTGTTCCTTTTCCTTTCTTTTTTTCTATTTTTTTTTCACAGTTGTGTGATTTGAATGATGGGAAAATTCTGCTTCTTTTTACTTTTATTCACTTTTTTCAGTGGGTTGAATAGTGGAGAGAGATACAGTGTGTGTGTGTGTGTGTGTGTGTGTGTGTGTGTGTGTGTGTGTGTGTGTGTGACCAGGTATCCACGCATGAACTCTCAAATAGCACAAGAAAACCTATAAAGGAAACGAGTTTGCAGTGAATGGAGACACATTAATGATGAGAGTGCCGAGGTGAGGGCGGAAGCAGAGAGAGAGAGAGAGAGAGAGAGAGAGAGAGAGAGAGAGAGAGAGAGAGAGAGAGAGAGAGAGAGAGAGAGAGAGAGAGAGAGACGACCAGGTAAATGAAACGTGGGAGTGGAAAATGTGTGGAGATAGTGAGTGAAAGAGGCGGAGAAATGGACGCTAGAGAGAGAGAGAGAGAGAGAGAGAGAGAGAGAGAGAGAGAGAGAGAGAGAGAGAGAGTGTGTAATTCACCTCCTCCTCGGTCGCCTGCTGGTCACCAAGCCAGTCTTCCCCATTACGGAGCGAGCTCAGAGCTCATAGACCGATCTTCGGGTAGGACTGAGACCACATCAACACACAACACACACCGGGAAAGCGAGACCACAACCCCTCGAGTTACATCCCGTACCTATTTGCTGTTAGGTGAACAGGGGCCACACATTAAGAGGCTTGCCCATTTGCCTCGCCGCTTACCGGGACTCGAACCTGTGCCTCTCGATTGTGAGTCGAGCGTGCTAACCAATACACTACGTGTGTGTGTGTGTGTGTGTGTGTGTGTGTGTGTGTGTGTGTGTGTGTGTGTGTGTGTGTGTGTTTGATATGCTGTTTGATGTTTTCTGAAAGGTAGAGAGCACATCGGCATTTCCTGAATAAATAAAAAAGAGGTCTAAAGGTTATTTCAGTTAACGGTGATGTTTAAAATCAATTTCGTTCTTGACAATGTAACTTAAGACCTCCATTAATCATCTCTTGCTATTTATGTGGTATAGAATAATGTAAACTTTGAAAATTAAGCGTTTAGAGTGAAATACGTCCATTAAATTTTTTTTAACTCAAAACATCAGAACATCAAGATAACTAAACGAATTTACTGTTGTTTAAGTGACTCTGATGAATGCATGTCGAATATTAATTTAGAGTGAGACATCCTCCGCACTACATCCATTCATTATTCAGGATCCTTCTATTATTATCCCTCTAGTACTAAGACTCATTTTTACCTTGAGTTTTGGGTGTGATTAGACGATTTTATTTGCATTAAGAAGGGTCTATGGAGGTCAGAAGGTTAATGGCCAGAGCCTTCACTATTTCAATCTCTACATAAGTTTCTGAAGCTGTATAGAATCGTTAAATAGTAAGCAGAATGAATATCAAAAACCGGCAAAGTAATGAAGGGGTTACGGACACCACTATATATTCCAAGCTACTATGCGAACACAAGGTTATCTAAGTGACTCGTAGAACATGTTAGAGATTCAGTGCTCATTGCGTGACTTTCCAACATTACACGATTTCAAACTACTATACAAATTCATAGTTATTTAAGTGACTCGTAGTACATGTTAGAGATTCCGTGTTCTTTGCGTGACTTTCCGATATTCCTTCATCTTTCCACAGTACATAAGGACAATATAACTTCAAGGTCTTGCACGCGTTGGGAATTCCTTGTCACTATTGAAGCGGCTCAGAGTAATGTACAAGCTGTTAATAAGTCAGTGTTTGTGATGTGAAGTCCTCGCCACTATATTTCAATTTTACCTCTCTTCATAACAATTCTCTCAAGGCAATTCAGTTTTAAAAGGCTAGTATTCAGAAACGCTTTGCTCTCTTACCACCACTATTTTCAAAGGCCACACAGATGATTAGCGGGGTTATCGAGTTTCTCTAGTTAATAATAAAAAATATTGTCACTCTCCTCCTAGAACCATTAAAACACCTTAAAATACTCGTGTAAATATGAATAAAGCCTTATGAAACAGTGGAGGTGAAGCACAGAAGTGTTTGAAAATACGAGATTAACTCCTTCAATACTAGGACGCATTTTTACCATGAGTTTTGGGTGTAATTAAACTATTTTATTGACAGTAGGAAGGGTCTATGGAGGTCAAAAGATTAATGGCCTTCCCTATTTTAATCCCCACGTAAGTTTCTGAAGTTCTATAAAATAACCAAATAGTAAGCAGAATAAATATGAAAACGTGTCCTGGTACTGAAGGGATGAAGATACATTACCATTCAAGTAACAGAGAATAGCACA
The DNA here is from genome assembly GCF_017591435.1 of Portunus trituberculatus. NCBI lineage: Eukaryota > Metazoa > Arthropoda > Malacostraca > Decapoda > Portunidae > Portunus > Portunus trituberculatus. Next base: position 18,444,431 of record NC_059278.1, on the reverse strand, counting down.
AGAAGTCTCCGAGCTTTGGGGAATGATGGAGTCTTTGCATGGGTTCGAATCCTGACCAAGGTTGGAGAGGCAGAAAGGACATCATCACAATATCCTATAAGCGTGTGAGCCAGCAGTGTCTCCCCGCAGGGTGGACACCTCTCTCATGGGTTCTGGCCTCAGCTCGTGGCTCCACATCGCCCGCGCCGCCGTCAGTGACTCCGGGAACTACACTTGTACCGCTGGGGACACCGTGACGGCAGGTGTTCGTGTGCACGTGTTGGATGGTGAGTTACAGAGTTCTGAAACGTCACGTCGCCTCCTCTCTCTCTCTCTCTCTCTCTCTCTCTCTCTCTCTAACAGACACAGACATTCAGACTCCATAACTGTTTCCATATGCAATTTTTCCTGCAGTAACACGACAATTCCACCTGCGCAACTTTTCCACAGCTGTTCGCTAGTGCTATTACTAACACACACACACACACACACACACACACACACACACACACACACACACACACACACACACACACTGACCATCAACAAGAGACAGCCTGCAATCTTTACCTCCCAGTCCCACAATAATCTATATTTTTTACAACATTGCTGTGTTTCTACTATTTCTAACCCTCATCTGTCTCATTCCCACAGGTGAGAGCTCGGCCGCCATGCAGCACCCCAAGTCCGGGGGCGGGAGACTCCTGCAGCGCCCTGCCCACTTCCTCCTGCCCCTTGTGACTTCCCTCCTCGCCCTTACTTAACCTGCCAGCCCAGCCACGCCCGCCGCTGTCTGTACCCACACACCCACACACCCACACACCCACACTGCCACGCCCATTGTTATATCCACACTGTACATATATCCACATCCACATTGCTGCTTCATGTCGTCTTCTCTCTCTCTCTCTCTCTCTCTCTCTCTCTCTCTCTCTCTCTCTCTCTCTCTCTCTCTCTCTCTTTTTGTGTCATATACATACATACGTAAATACAAATGGTGTTTTCTATTGTTTTTTATTTCTTCTTTTTTGTAACATCGCCGCCTTAAATGGGTGTAATTCAGATGTTGTATGTACAGCACCCAAATGTACTACAGTGCTTCACATACACACACACACACACACACACACACACACACACACACACACACACACACACACACACACACACACACACACACACACACACACATACATACATACATACATACATACACACACACACACACACACACACACACACACACGCTCCACTCTTTTGTATATGTTGTTTTGCAAAATAAATATCGCAGCTGCTGTGTCCTGCTCTTAACTTCCCAGCGCTCCCAAGATTCCACAACACGCCCTTCCAGACACCACCAGCACCACCACCGCCACCGCTAGCCAGGCTGACTGACTCCACGGCAACACTGCGGCAGAAGAGAAACGAGAACACAGGAGGAGAACACGGAAACAATAGAATATACAGGCAAAACTTTCAAAACAACACACACACACACACACACACACACACACACACACACACACACATGCAACACAAACTTATATCAATAGAACCTTCCCCCACCCCCCAAACACGGAAACAATGCAATATACAGACAAAACTTCCACAAAACACACAACACACCACAACACACACACACACACAACAACAACACACACACACAACACAACACAACACACACACACACACACACACACACACACACACACACACACACACAAACTTACATCATTAGAAACTTCCCCGAATCACGTTTCTGTTGCCCTTGTACTGATCAAGGTGGACTGACTGGACTGTACTTAATTCCCTTCAATCCTCGAGGCATTACGCACTATCAGGCATCACACCATCACACGCTTTTCACGCTGGCTGACAAGGGAGATGGAGGCGAGTGATGCGAGGAAATGCACTCTCGCACGAGTTAACCAGCACAAAGCCACCTCGAGGGACAGAAGGGTAAAGGGGCCCCGCTAAGCACCTCGGGATTAAGCAAAGTACTTATGCATGTTATCTAATGGAAAGTGGGGATTGTGAGGAGATAGACGAGATGTGTAGTGTTTCTTCGTTCAGTTATTGCTATTGTCTTTCTTTTTAATTCAGGTAGAAGAGGTGGGAAGTCATATTTTGTCTGTTAGAGGTGAGAAGAGTAAGTTTTTGAGTTAGTTTTTATTTTTTTTAGTTGTAAGGAAAACTGATTTTCTAAGGGTAACTCATATTTCCTTTTATTCAAGTAGCAGATTTGATAAGTTGTAATATTTTGCCTTTGTTAGAGATGAGAAGAGTAAGTTTTTGAGTCAGATTTTTTATTTTTTATTTTTTTAGTTGTTAGGAAAGCTGATTTTTTAAAGGTAACTAACATATTTCTGTTTATTGAAGTAGAAGGGATGGTAAGTAATTGTTCTGTCTGCTATTTTTTATTAGAAATGAGACGTGTGATAGGTTTTGAGTCAGTGATGTCTTTTGTCAGTATGGAAAGGTGTAAGTCTAAGGATAACTATCATATTTCTGTTTATTGAAGGAGAAGAGTTGGTAAGTTGTAATATTTTGTCTTCGTTAGAGGCGAGATGAGCAAGGAAAAAAAAGACTCACTGGAATACCAAAACTCAAAGAAAAAAAAACCTCAAAGTAGAAAACAAATAATTCAGAGCAACATAACGAACAGGAAGGAAAAAAAAAGACTTACTGAAATGCCAAATCTTAAGAAAATAACCTCAAAATTAAAAAAAAATAGATAAATAATTCAGAGTAACATAATGAAAAGGAAAGGAAAAAAGAGGACTTACTGAAATACCAAACCTTAAAGAAAAAAAAAAAATTCAGGATAAAGAAAAGGAAGGAAAAAAAGACTTACTGAAATGCCAAATCTTAAAAAAAAGACTAAAAAATAAAAGAAAGATTTCACTCAGAGTAACATAAGGAAAAGGAAGGGGAAAAAAGGACCTGCAGCAATACAAACCTTTAAAGAAAACCAGCTCAAAGTAAAACAAAGTAAAACAAACAACAAGGCAACATTACGATGACAAGTGTATTAGTTTTTTGGGTTACTGATATACTCTTGCTTTTAAAATAGAGGGAAAGCTGACTGTCTTAGGGAAACATTTCTAATTGAGAGAGAAATAAAAAAAAGGATTTAATGAAACGCTAAAAGTTAAGAAAAAAAAAAATAAATCAAGGTACCATAACTATTAGGAAGAAATAAAAAAGGACTTTCTACCACACCAAACCTTACAAAAATCAACACAAATTAATAAAAAACTCTAATTCAAGGCAACACAACTGATAAAACAAGGAGGCAACACAAAGATATCACGCCATATAAGTCAAAGAGAAGTCCACACTACGACCACGAGCAACGAAACAGGTGCAAGAGGATCCCCAATGAGAAAGACTTTTAGAAGACCCCCAATGAGAAACACTTTTAGAAGACCCCCAATGAGAAACACTTTTAGAAGACCCCAATGAGAGACACAAGACTCCCAATCAGAAACACAACACCCCAATGAGAAACACAAGACTCCCAATGAGAAACACAAGACTCCCAATGAAACTACCTTTATAGATTGTTCATCAGTAAGGTACGTACTGTAAAGAGTCTAGGAGTCCTTTGATACACGAGTACATGAGGCAGATGGTGATGCTGAGTGATGCTGCAACGATGCCAAGGGTGAGTATACGTCATTCTGGGTGAGTATGTGTGTCTGAGGCAAAGAAAACATTATCAAAGAGGAAAAAATAGAGGAATGTAAAGATCTGTTGAGAAGAAAGAAAAAGGAGGATAGAATGCATGAGAATATTTGAAGGAGGTGAGTATATGAGTGTAAGACAAACGAAACATGATTAAAGGATAAAAAAAGGAAGGAATGTAAGAATTTGTTGAGATTGAGGGAAGGGAAAGTAGAAAGAAAAAATGAATAAGAACAATCGAGGGAAGTGAGAATATGAGTGTTAGGCAAAGAAAAAAATATGAAATGAAAAAACAAAAGGAATTGAAGGATTTATGAAGAGGAAGGGAAGGAAAAGGAGGAAGAAAAAAATGAATGGGAATAATTGAAGGAAGTAAGCACAAGAGTGTGAGACAAGAAAGAGTACAAAAAAAAAAAAAGCCAGGATGAGTAAATGTACTAAAATAAAGCTGGAATTTAAGTAAGCTTCGGTCATGTAAAGAAAAAGATGAGTTGTATATGAGATAAGCTGAAAATATCCATAATCCTATAAATCCTGAGAGGCCACACAGGACACATCAACGCTCCTTCACTGCCAGGATATGCATCTTTTCACCATTAAAGTACTGTAGGACACACCATTCATTCCTACGGTACCTAACTCGCCTACCAATTGGAGTCCTTCGCTATTCATTCCTCCTCCTTCTCCTCCTCCTCCTCCTCCTCCTCCTCCTCCTCCTGAGCCTCCTTCGTGTTCCACTTCTGAACTCTGTGTCTCCCATAAGTAGTTAACATAAGACAGTTACACAAACATCTTAGAGCCAAAAGGTCTGTTGTTCTTCCTCCTCCTCCTCCTCCTCCTCCTCCTCCTCCTCCACCTCCTCCTTTGCAGCAGTACCAGTGACTCCCAGGGCAGCGCTAAGTGGGTACAAAGCCATTCAACTCTCCTCGCACGCACACACGCACACGCACACACACACACACACACACACACACACACACACACACAAGGCAAGGCTGAGATGAGGCAGAACCGAAAAGGAACGTGATCATCTCTACTTAGCAGTTATCATCTCAGACCACCCCGCTTCCCCGGCCCTCCCTCACACCCCCGCAAACCCGCCCTTCGCCCGTTCCCTGCCGCCTGCATGCCACCTCGCCCCGCCCCCGCCACCAGCCGCCACCGCCCCAGCCGCCGCCACAGCTTCTGCTACTGATGCTGCAACGTTCACGACACACAATATTAAGGCACTCGCTTCCTGTAAGAGAGAGAGAGAGAGAGAGAGAGAGAGAGAGAGAGAGAGAGAGAGAGAGAGAGAGAGAGAGAGAGAGAGATACAAACCACACATGCTTTCCTTCCTACAGTCATCACTATTTCTGTTGTTATCATTACCATCACCACCACCACCACCACTACTACGACCACCACCACTACCACCACCACCACCACCACTCCTAACACAAGCATTAACCGACAACTTTCACACGCTCTGATAAAACCACAACGCGGAAGAAAAACACTATTTAAAAAGCAATTCTAACACCATCTGCTTCCCCTCCTGGCCTTTCCCTCACCACCATCACCACTATCACCACCACCACCACCACCACCACAACCACCACAACGACCATTGCCAAAACCCAGATTCAGAAATGCGAAGTCGACAAACTGAATGCTCCCTCCCTCTGACTCCATCTCGGTCTCCTGCTATCAAGTTATTGACCATTAAGCGTCCCTGGTGCTGCTACTCCTCTGCTGCCGCTGCCCCGCGCAACATACGTAAGCTACCACCTTCCCTTGCTGCCTGCCTGCCTGCCTGCCTTCCACTCTCCCTCCAGCCCTCCCTCCTGCCATCCAGCCCCGTCACCTAGTCCCCCAGCTAGCCAGTGAGCCAGTGAGCCATCCAGGAACTCAGGATTATCAGTCAGCCATACTAAACAGGGAGCCAGTTATCCATTCAGCCATTACTAACAACAAAAGGGAGATTTCAAGATATTTTTTCCAAGACTTTTGGCTAATTCTTTTTATGGGAACTGGCAGTCAAGTGGGCCTTTTTTATATTTTTGTTGTTTTTGCCGATTTCCTCTCTTGCATACAATAAAGCTATTAATAACAGGAAGATAGCCAATACTCACTCACCTAGCCATTCCTAACAGCTGGCTAACCTTACTAACTTCCCAATCATTCCAACTTGCCATTCCTAACACCTCAACATTCCCAACAGTCATTCCTGGCACACCATCACTTCGTCACACCCAGCTAATATTATTAAACTGCCAGTCATTCCTAACATTCTTGCTCAACCAACCAGTCATTCCTGACACTCTATATTCCTAACACCCTAGTATGTCATTCCTAACACACCATTATACCGAAACAGCCAACCATTAACATTCCTAACATTTCCTAACATTCTAACTCAGCCAACCAGTCATTCCTAACATCCCTAATATTCTTAACACCCAAGAGACCATTCCTAACAGACCATTACATCGAAATAGCCAACCATTAACATCCCTAACCTGCCAAACTTTCCTAACATTCCTTCTCAGCCAACCAGTCATTCCTAACACCCCACGATTCCTAACACACAGGAGACCAGTCCTAACACATTGTCATGCACTTCGTAACAGACATACAACTAACATAACTAACCTGCAAATCATTCCTAACATTCTAACTCAGCCAACCAGTCATTCCTAACACCCCACGATTCCTAACACCCAACCACTCCCAACACCAACAAGTCCTAACACTCCACTATCCAAGCAACCAGACCTCCAGCCGCTCCGCCATCTCATTCCCTATGCATAGTGGAAACTCGCGACGGTGCAAAGAAAATGACCCCAATAACTACCATGTCCTTCCGCCGCGCCCCGATTTGTATTACGCTGTTATTGTGTCACGTGCCTAAGCGGGGATGAGGAGGCGTCACGGGGTTATAAGCAAGGCTCTTACTGTGTGACTGCGCCGTGCTACCAGTGGGCGGGCAATGTCAAGGCTCCTGTTAGTGATATGAAGGGGTTTATTGTATTAGGGCTAGCCAGAGTGGTGTTAGTGTTTGTAGGGCTGCTGTTTAGGGTGTTGTGTGTGTTGTGTGTTGTCTTGTGCTTATAGAAACGATGAATTGATGAGAGTGTTCAAGTTTGGATATATTCTATTTCAAAACAGAAAAAGACAAGAAATATTCGAGTGTTAAGAAGTTATTGTGTGTCTTGTGCGTGTTGTGTGTTGTCTTGTGCTTATAGAAACGATAAAATTGATGATAGTGTTCAAGTTTAGCAATATTTTTATTTCAAAACAAGAAATAAAAGAAAAAATCGACAAAGTTAAGAAGTTACTAGTGTTATTATTGTGTGTGACTTGTGCGTGTTGTGTGTTGTCTTGTGTGAAACATTGAGTTGGTATTAGAGTTCTTTATTTATGTAAGAGGGGAGAATTGACAAAGGGCAACGAAAAGATAAAAGAAAATAAGGCCCACTCAGTCGTCAGTCCCCATAAAGATCCGATAGAGCTAGCCAAATAGGGACAAATATCTTGAAACCTCCCTCTTAAATGAAAAAAAAAAAAACAAATAAAATAAATAAATAAATAAAATCCCAATAAGCAAGTTTAGACAATATTCTCTCGACACAATAACTAAAACGAATAGAAGCAACGTGAACAGACATCTTTAAGCCATTATATAAGTGTTAACATCACTATTATGAGCCTTATGGAGTTTCATTTCATCTCCCTCTTGCTTATCCTCCATTTTCTTCCAACTAACATTTTCTTTTCAATCCTCCCCTCTTGCAACACTGCTACCATTTTCTTTGTTACTACTCACTCTTGCAACATTTAAACTTTTCTATGGTCACCCCCTCGCAAAAGACCTTCACTCGTTTTCTTTTCCATGTAATATATTTCCGTTTTCTTCCTGGTAACACATTTTTTTTTCAATAGTCTCTCTTTGCAATACTGTTTTCTCTCAATATCCTCCTTCATTTTTCCCTCTTCCTTGCAGTAATTAAATTTTTTCCATAGTCTCCCTTTTACAAACCTCCAAGACCTGTTTCTATTTCATCACACACTATTCATATTTCCATTTTCTTTCTTGGAACACATCGGCTTTCATTGCAACACTCCCTGACCCATTTTCTATTACATTACAAACTATATATTCCCCGTTTTCTCTTCCTTGGGGCACACTCATTCAATCACTTCCCTATTGCTTTCTTTCTTGGAACGCAGTATTACTTCAATCACCTATCTTAATCGAACAATTACATTTACTATAGTCTCCCTTGCAAGACTCCACGATTTTCTTTTCCCATCATTCTATTTTCTCGTTTTCTTCGCTTCCTGCTTTCAATATTTATCCTAATTTTCTATCTGGCCTTATCTCTCGTATCGTGTGACTGGGAAATTGCTTTGGTTATGTCACGTGAGGAAACAAACACAAACTGCTCTCTCTCTCTCTCTCTCTCTCTCTCTCTCTCTCTCTCTCTCTCTCTCTCTCTGTTGGTCTATAATCGTATTTGACAACAGTAATGTATGATTATGGTTTTACTCACTCTCTCTCTCTCTCTCTCTCTCTCTCTCTCTCTCTCTCTCTCTCTCTCAAGGCGGGGAAGGAAATAAAGGCGATGCAGCGAAAGAAAATGAAAGAACACGAAGGAAAATGGAGAAAACGAAAGGTCAGGAAGAAAAGAAACACGATAAATGAGGAGAAAGAGAATGTAAAAAAAAAAAAAAAAAAAAAAAACAGACACAATAACACAGAAGGAATAAAAGAGAAGAAGGAGAGAATAAAGAAAGGAAGAACAGGACGCAACACGATAATGGAGAGGAGAGATTGGATAAGAGAATAAAAGAAGGGAGAAAGAAGAAGGAATGAAAAAGAAGATAAGGGGTTTAAATTCCAGATTAGGAAGAAATTAATGTGGAAAAAAAAGGAGAGATAGGGAAAAAGAACAAGAGAATAGGGATGAGATAAGATTAAGGGGTCAGAATAGCAGATTAGGAAGGAATGTTGAAGGAAATAAGAGAATGATAGGAAAAATAATAAAGGAACAGGGGTGAGATAGAAAGATAAGGGTTTGGATACTAGTTTATGAAAGAATGTGGAAGGAAAAGGGAGAGATAGGAAAGAGAATAAAAGATTTGGGATGAGATAAGAAGATTAAGGGGTTTAAATTGAATATGATGAAGGAATGTGGAAGAGAAAGTAATAAGATGAATAAGAAAACTTTGGTAAATAATATGAAAATTTGAAAGAGGAAAGAAATGGAAATGAAAAGAAAGGAAAAATATGAAACCACATTAGCAACAACAACAACAACAACAACAACAACAACAACAACAACAACAACAAAGGATAAAAATCTGAAAATATAAAAATTAACTAACCAAAAGAAAAACCAGATTAACAACTCTCTCTCTCTCTCTCTCTCTCTCTCTCTCTCTCTCTCTCTCTCTCTCTCTCTCTCCATCCTTCCCCATCCACTTCCCCATTCTCTCCCCTCTCCCTCTTCCTCACCTCTAACTCTCCCTCACCTCTCCCTCTCCCTCTCTCTCTCCTTCTTCCCCCCTTCCCTCTACCTCTCACTCTCCCCCATCTCTCTCTCTCTCTCCCTCTTTCGTCCTTCCTCCCCATCTCCCTTTCCCCCAATCTAACACTCCCTCACCTCTCCCTCTCCCTCTCCCTCTCACTCTCCACCTCTTCCTCAACCGCGACCACAAAAAAACACATTACAGAAAGGAAGACAGAGAAGAGAAGAAGTGTGAAGGAGAGCAAGGTAAGAACAATGTAAGAGAGATAATTTAGAAGCTTCAGGTAATAATGAGAGTGAAGCCCAGACGCACACCTGCAAAATGAGCCGCTCCTTCGCTAAGAGGCTTCAATTAGTCAAGGTGTAAAGCGGTTAGGTGCGGGAAATGGCTTACACCTGTTCCACCCAGAGAGAGAGAGAGAGAGAGAGAGAGAGAGAGAGAGAGAGAGAGAGAGAGAAAAACGGAAAAAACAAAAATAGAAAATGTAATAATGTAAGTTATAACAAATAAACGAGTAGATAGATAGATAGATAGATAGATAGATAGATAAAGAGATAGATAAATAAATAAATATACGAATGAGTAAACGAACAAAAATTAAGGGAAGGGATAGACACAAAGAGAGAGAGAGAGAGAGAGAGAGAGAGAGAGAGAGAGAGAGAGAGAGAGAGAGAGAGGCTTCACTCTTACCTGCTGGGCTACAAGATATACTGTTGCGAGAGGAATATCGTTTCATTTTCTCCTCTTAGTTAATTTGCATGTGAAACTGGACCGAGAAATAAATAGAGAAAGAACACACACACACACACACACACACACACACACACACACACACACACACACACACACTCTCTCTCTCTCTCTCTCTCTCTCTCAAATAAACATGCATTTAGTGTGAAAACCAATTATAAGGACATAATGAGAGAGAGAGAGAGAGAGAGAGAGAGAGAGAGAGAGAGAGAGAGAGAGATAAAACACGGACTCTTTTCTCTATTTAATCTCTAATGTACGTTTAGCCAGTAGCCTTTGATTCTAATGACGCGATTTCCTGCTTGGTTACACGCGAGTCGATAGAGGTAATGGCTGTACTCTCTCTCTCTCTCTCTCTCTCTCTCTCTCTCTCTCTCTCTCTCTCTCTCTCTCTCTCTTGGTAACTCGAGATTTTGGGTTTTCCTCTTCCCTGTCCTCTTAACCAATCTTCATTTCTCATCCTAACTCACTCAATCTCACATAGTGTTTTTTTCTCTCTTTTATTTAAGTTCCCCGTAAATTAAGATACGTAAAAAATAGTTCTCATTTTCTACAACATTCATTTTCTTTTTTTATTTCACGGGTTGCTTGTGCAATTTTCCTCAAACGTTCATCTGCTACACGGTTTAATGTTTCCCTCAGGAGTCGCGTCTGTTTGCCTGTTAGTTCTCATAGACTGGGACTTCCTGGACTGAGAGGATGCGGGAATAAGAATACAAAGGCCTCTTGATAGCTATTAGGTAATGTTAATGTCTGTCTGTCTGTCTGTCTGTCTGTCTCTCTCTCTCTCTCTCTCTCTCTCTCTCTCTCTCTCTCTCTCTCTCTCTCTCTCTCTCTCTTAAACGCGATGCTCCAAATTGTTATAGCTTACCATTCAATATTTTCGTTTTCTATTAAATTTTATCTAGAGAAACTATTTTTATGTTACACTTAAATATTTTCCCTCAAACCTATGTTATAGTTGTAACTGGCGTGTGGTACTCAGCAAGTTAAGCTCAAGGAAGAATAAAGGAATATAAGAAGACAAGGGAAGATGGAAGTAACAAACATGACATGACAATCCGTATAGAGAGAGACATGTTTTCCTATTCATCCATATCAACCTAATCCACCTTGTCTGGTCTTCTAAAAGCTTCCTTAATGGCTCCTGATAACCCGTGTACAAAGTTTGCTCCATTCATTCAATACTCAGAACCAAATGGGTGTCCGCAGAAAAAAAGTGCTAGGTGGTTTAGTCATGGGCGTCTGTTAATAAAAAAAAAAAAGTACAAGGGCGGGGAAGTCACGGGCGTCTGCAGAAAAAAGTGCAGTGGGGGCTATGCATGGGTGTCCACAGAAAAAAATGTGCAGAGGGGAGGGGGGGATATGCATGGGCGTCATCAAAAAAAAAAAAAAAAAGAAAGAAAAAAAAATGCACAAGGCTCTCCTCACCGCAAGACTCAGCCTGCCACATCATGTACAGTGGAGAGGTCGTTCAGCACAATGGGCAGGACGAACACCCGGTTAGGGTCAACAATGAGTGCTGAACGTCTCTCCGGCCTGTGTGTGGGTAGCGTCCACCGCGGCACAGTGAACAGCCACAGCACAGAGATAACGAACAAGGTGATTGACAAGTTGTGGCAGAGAAATCCCTCACTAACTTCATTTCCTGTTACAACAATAGCACTCGTAACAATAAAAAAACCCTGCGTAACAGAATAATTAAGGTATACAGTTGATAAATGGACATACTATTTTATTCATTTGCCATGTATTTTTTTATTCATTTTGTATTTTCCTTGCATTTTTCCTTTTCCGTAAATTAAAGGAGGGGAGAGGAAATGGTCCCCTTGCATAGGCCATCTCTGTCGCCCATGCTCATAACTAATTAATATGACGACTATCTCTTTGAATCTAACACTATACCAGGCTTGAACCCATTATTTGACGTCCTATCTTGGTTACTGATGCCTTAAACGAGTCTAGTATTGCCTTAAACCCTCTAATGATCCAACCCTAACGACCTCATTAACGAGACTGTTACGTTCACCTACCACTGCATTCCAGAACCAAATCTTAGCTGTCCTTCATTATCAAATCTAACATTACTCGTAACAAGCTTCAATCCTTTCCCTTCACCATTAAGCGAGAGGATAATAAGATTGAACCCTTCATCTTCACCATTAAACTCAACAGTAAGAAGCTTGAATCCTTTCCCTTCACCATTAAACAGGAGGAGAATAAGCTTGAACTCTTTATCTTCACTATCAAACTCAACAGTAAAATGGTTGATCCCTTTTCCTTCACCAATAAACCCAACACTGCCAACTTTGAGCCCTTTCCTTCATTAAATCCAAGAGCAGCAAGCTTTAATCCTTTTCCTCACTATTAAACCGATCCTAACAAGCTTGAACCCTTCACTCCACCTCCTGCCTTCACTAGGAGCCGGGATGCATTGAACACAGACACACCAGAGGCAGTGAGGGACACCCAGCAGTAAACACCCTAATTCTTACCTCAAACACCAAACACACTCTGTCATAAACTCCTTGTCAACTTACAGCAAACACGGTGGGTACTTACATCCCTCTAGTGCCATCCTGGTGACCTCACGGCTGGCTGGACACGCGTCACTTACTCACTTATCACTACTCAAAACCCCAGGGTACTACACGTGCATACCCCACCGGCAGGCCTCACTCACTGGTACCATTTGCGCAGCTAGTGTCAAGAACTTGTGGTGATTCTTCATTTGTCATCTGTATTTCCTTGTTCTCACGATTCGTTAATGCAAACTCGTGACAAAGTTGTGGTAGAAATAATATTGGATGAGAAGAAATATATAAAAGTAAATGGGATGGTTGCAGTATAGAGTTTTTAAGGTATTAAGATGTTTGTTAAAGACTTTAGCTTCCTCCTTTACGTCAGCAGTTTTACCAATCGTAGGCATGTATCTCTCTAACACCGAATGAAAGAAAAGGAAAGCATATATATATCAACGAACAACAACGTCAAATATAGAACTCTAAGACTATTTACAAGCTCAGAAGTGCTTTTCAAGAATTTAGTTTCCTTATAGACACCTACAGTTTTGCCAATTCTAAGTACACCCTTTAAAAACACCTCAGTTAACTTGCTTTACCATACAAGTACCACCTCACTATACCAAGACAGCACAGAAACACACGTAAATAAATAATACTGAACCGTGTAGAAGCCAAATATCTACCGTAGGATGAAGATAATAGACGTAGAAAGAGACAAACAAAGAGCTAGTTAACCCCTAAACCTTCCCTCCTCCTCCTTGCCTTCTCTCCATCCACGATACCAAAACAACACAAAGGCGTAAATAACAAATACTAAACTGTGTAGAATTTTAATATGTACCGTAGCATGAAGATAATAGACGCAGAAAGAGACAACCAAAGAACTACAGTTAAACATCCCCTCCTCTTTTGCCTCCTCTGCATCCACAGTACCACGATAAAAACAGCACATTATGATTAACCAATACTAAACCACACAGTAGTTTAATATGTACAGTAACATGAAGATGACAGACGTAAAAAGAGAAAAGCAAGCAATATAGTTAAGCCTCTCTAGCTCCCAAGCTCCCTCTTGCCATCCCTCCTGTCCTCCCTCCACCCATCTTAACTAAACTTCCTCACCTGTCATTTCCTCACCTTCCCCCTGTACATTGGTGTCCCCGAAGTCTAATATAGGTAATCCAGCTCCTGCAGATGCTATGTAAGTAATGCCCAGTTGATTTGAGGTTCTGTAGGAGGAAATAGAGGAAGAGAAAGACAAGGAGGGAGGGACAGTGTGGGACGAATGCCATATGCTGCCAGAAGGAAGTGGTTTGTAATGGTTGAAGTGTTGTTAGTGCTAGTTAGAGATTAGTAACTGTTTTGTGTGTGTGTGTGTGTGTGTGTGTGTGTTTCTGGTTTTGTCCTTGAAGTATCATGCAGGTGTGTGTGTGTGTGTGTGTGTGTGTGTGTGTGTACTCTATTTTTCAAGGTAGAGGTTGATTTGGTGTGACTCTCTATCTCTCTCTCTCTTATTGTGATTGTAACAAGAGAGAGAGAGAGAGAGAGAGAGAGAGAGAGAGAGAGAGAGAGAGAGAGAGAGACCAAACTAACCTCTCTCTCTCTCTCTCTTATTGTGATTGTAACGAGAGAGAGAGAGAGAGAGAGAGAGAGAGAGAGAGAGCACCACCCGTCTATTGGTGAGAGATGGATGAGGTTTTAATCAAATGTTACTCCTTCCTGATCACCAAGCACACATCACGCACACCGGGGAGGGGAGGGGAGGGGTAGAGGGAGGAGGAAGAGGGGAAAGGGGAGTTAGGCGGGAGGGGTGAGAGGGGAGGAGGGACTGAGGACAAAGGGTGCAGCAAATATGAAAATAAAATAAGAGAAAAAAAAAGAGAGAGAATAGAAAAAAAGAAAATATTTGTGTGTGTGTGTGTGTGTGTGTGTGTGTGTGTGTGTGACAAAGAGGGATAAAGGATAAATAGAAACAGTGCAAGGATGATAAACAAGACAAAGAGAAACGGAGATGATAAATACTAGGGAAGAGGGAGAGGTGGAGGAGAGTATTACTGTGAGAGGAGGAAGAGGAGGGGGAGGAGTGGGAGGAGGAGGAGGAGGAGGAGGAGGAAGAGCATAATGGAGGGGTGGCGAGGAGGGAAAGAGGGATGAGGTGCGCTTCGTGGATAAGAAACTCGTAACTGTGACTGGGAAACGAAAACAGCTGATAAAGGAGAGGAAGAATGCAAGAAGAGAGATAGACATGGATAAAAATGGCGAATAAATAACACGTAGGAAGATGCATTGCTTCTTACACTAATAATCTGATGAAGAGGCACAGAGAGAGAGAGAGAGAGAGAGAGAGAGAGAGAGAGAGAGAGAGAGAGAGAGAGAGAGAGAGAATGGAACTTTGCAATAGTACTTTAACCTTATTTCCAACTTACTAGCTGTTCTGAGGTGAAATAGAGGACAGGTAGATGTTAACCCCTTCAGTAGTGGGACACATTTTTACCTTAAGATTTGCCTGCGATCAGACCATTTTATTGACATCAGGAAGTGCTTATGGAGGTCAGAAAATTAATGGCCTCACTATTGTAATTCCACACATAAATTTTTGAAGCTGTATAAAATCACCAGACAGTAAGCAGAGTGAATATGGAAACGCATTATGGTATTGAAGGAGTTAATTAGGAAACTCAGGTAGATGTTAACCCCTTCAGTACTGGGACACATTATTGCCTTAGGATTTGCGTACGATTTGACCATTTTATTGACATTAGGAAGTGTTTATGGAAGTTAAACGATTAATGGCCACAGTCTTCAGTATTGTAATCCCACACATGAGTTTCTGAAGCTGTATAAAATCACCAAATATTAAGCAGAGTGAATATGGAAACGCGTCTTGGTGCAGAATGGGTTAATTAAGAAACTCAGGTGTTATGGTGAAATGGAGGGAAGAAAATTATTAACACCTGTACTGGAAAACTATGTCTATTCTTCTTTTAAGGCTTTCTAATTGCCACCAATAACTGTAAGTGGAGGTAGAGAATAGAAAGTGAGCTACGGTGAGAACTTACATATACAAATTAAACCCTTCAGTACCATGACGCGTTTCCATATACATTCTGCTTACTATTTGGCGATTTTCTACACCTTCAGAAACTTACGTGGGGATTGCAATAGTGCAGACTGGCCATTAATCTTCCGACCTCCATAGACGCTTTCTAATGTTAATACAATGGTCTGTTTAATCGTACGCAAATCTCAAGGTAGAAATGTGTCCCAGTATTGAAGGGGTTAAGTTTATGAATGAATGAAACTAGTTAGGCCTGGTGAGTAAGATGAAGATAAAATATGTCTACCCTAAGTTTGTGAATAAAGTTAGATAAGGTGAACAGAATGAGAGCTTATATCTACAGCTTAAGTTTATAAATGAATGAATGAGTATATCAGAATGAATGAGAATGAAAATATGACATGTATAGGCAGAGTTTGTCAACGAAAGATAATTGCCTGTATTCTGAAACGTTTTGCTCTCCCACCATCACTACTTCCCAAAAGGCTTTAGTCGAAGATACTCGTGTTTCTTTAAGAGTACTTTTATAGTTCCGGAGATGGATTAGCAAGATTTCTGGTTAATCAAAAGGAGAAGCTGTCTTGAAAATAAGGCTGGATGTCTCTGTGGCCTTGAAAAATTGTCGTGGTGAGAGAGCCGAGTGTTTGTGAATAGGAGCCATAAATAAGGCATATTCTTAAGACACTTCTGCGTCTCACCTTACTACTTCTAAATACATTACTTGAAGGCACACGGGTTTTTAAAGATGGTTCTACTGTTCTTGTGAGAGATTAACACTACTTCTGCATTACTCATAGACAAAACACTCTTAGAAATCAGGTTGATCCATTTTGTGGCCTTTGAAAATAGTCGGGGTGAGAGAGCAAAGTGTTTCAGAAGAGAGACCATTGAGTCACGTGGGTGGATTGAGACAAGGGGCGTCAGAATCACAGTTTAATTATCAATATTTACAGGAACGGTCAAGACTGGGATGAAGTAATAACCAAACAGGTGTGAGGCGCGCCAGGTACCGCCCGCCCACCTGTCTGCCGCCCGCCGCACGCTACACCGTATACAAATTGGAATGAGGTAATATTTCTGGGCTTATCACTGCTAAAAAGGTCAAATATATTCATTTATGTATATACTTGCAATATATATATATATGTATGTATAAATAGGCTCCTGCTAAATAACTCGTCACTCAAAGGATGTGGGCTTGTGTGTACCGTGTGTGTATGTACGTATGTATGTAGAGAAGCAGCAGTCTTGTGCACTCTCTTACCTCAACTGGGCCACGGACGGGACCAATCTCATCAGGACCTCCTCTCACCTCCTCCTCCTCCTCCTCCTCCTACTCCTTCGCCTTCGCCAGCCTCCCTCACAGCCTCACTTCCATGGATGTTTCGATCGTCTCTCCTTTGATCAGATTGTATTAAATTGTTCAGCTGCCTCCATTTTGTTCATGCACACACTCTCACTCTCACGCACACACTCACGCACACACACATTTGAGTACTTATGAGAACTTGATATATACTTTGCGTGGTATATATATCTCATAGTACATGTAATTAACACACACACACACACACACACACACACACACACCACACACACACACACACACACACACACACTCTCTCTCTCTCCTGAGTGCTTCCAGTAATCAGGTACTGAGATAAATAAATCTAAATTCATCCAGTCTGACCAAATAAGATGTTTATTTTTTTTTTTAATTTTCAAAGTTAAAACTCAACACACACACACACACACCCACACACACACACGCACACACACACACACACATGGTAAACTAGCAGCACAGTAGTAATGGTAGTAATAATAATGATAATAATAATAATAATGATAATAAAAAAAAAAAAATAAAAAATAATAATAACAATAATAACAACACGTAATCAAACACAATACAAAAAGTTTCCTTCATAATAACAATAGAAAAAGGAAAACGTGCTGTCATTTCTTTCAAAAACACATGGATTAGTAATTTCCTCATTAAAAACACAATAAAAGAGAGAAAAAAAACAAGAAATTCACTGATTGGACCTTTTCAAATCTTCCCGCGTGTTTTGTTGCGCTGTGATTGGCTGTGAGGTGAAGGAGGGAGGCTGATCTGCGTCCTGATTGGTCAGTGGTGGTGGCAGCGAGGTACGGCCATTCGTTAGTCCAAAAACTATGCCAGTCATTGATTTTTTTATTATTATTATTATTATTTACAGACTGTTTTTATTTTTTATTTCATTTATTTATTTTTTTTTAGTTCAGTTTGTACGAGTTTATGATACAAAATGGTTTACTAAATTCCTTTCCTCTCTCTCGTTCTCTCTTTCGCTCTCTCTTTTACTCGCTCTTTCTCTCCCTCTCTTTCACTCTTTTTTTTGTTTATTTAATTATTTATACCTGATCTGTAAAGTTTAAGTAGTAAAGTTAGTTTAAATACTATCAAGTAAAGGAGAACTAAATCTCTCTCTCTCTCTCTCTCTCTCTCCAAGTGTGCGTTAAATAAAAATGTACAGGAGCGATATTTGTTGGTCGGGAAATCTCTCTCTCTCTCTCTCTCTCTCTCTCTCTCTCTCTCTATGTACACAGGCACCACTCGCCTCTTCTTCTCCCTACCAAGTTTTGATTATGGATTAGCGCCTTGGGGTTCTCACAGAGGAAATGAAGAAGAGGAAGAACAACAACAATAACAAGAACAAGAACAAATATAACAAGAACAAGCAGGTACAGATGGAGAAAAAATACAGTACAGATGGTTTAATATGTGTAGTTTCCCCTCAGGTAACAGAAAACGAGGTAAAAGAGTAAGAAATGAGAGAAAATGTGGTCTGATCGCCATTTGTTTAGTCTGAAACGCCCTGCCTGCCATCTAGCGGCCGGAGAGTGAAAGAAAGACAACAACAGTGATTTTTATCGGTTCTTTCGCCAGGGTAAGTGAATGTTAACTGTCATATGATGCTTTTTTACGCCTTACTCGGGGTCTGTACGAGTAAATAAACTTAAACAGACCTTTGAAGTGTGGTAGAGAGTGAAAGAAAGACAGCAGTGATTTTTATCGGTTCTTTCACCAGGATAAGTGACTGTTAACTGTCATATGATGCTTTTTTACGCCTTACTCGGGGTCTGTACGAGTAAATAAACTTAAACAGACCTTTGAAATGTATTAAAGAAGAAAAGAATATAAAAAACGATTGATTTTTTTCTCTTCTTTCACTAGGATAAATGAATGTTTAATGTTTAATAGCGATGAAATGAAGGGAGAGGGGATATGAGGTAATAAGAAAGGAAAAGAGTATTGGAATCCTTTCCGAAACTGTTAAAAAGTGATAAAATGCTGATTAAATTAGGTGAAAGAAAGTTGAATAAGGTAATAAAAAAAGAAAAGAGTATTGGAATCTCTTAAAATTGGTTAAAATCTGATAAAACACTGATTAGATATTATTAATTCGCGCACCAACGTGAAGAATGAATTAGGAGAAAGGTTAAGGTAATAGTAATGAAATAAAGGATGGAAGAGGAAATATGGGAAAGAAAAACGAATAAAAGTATTAGGATCTCTTAAGAATTGTTAAAATCTGATGAAATACTGATCGAGGTGTTTTAATTAGCGCTCTATGGTGAAGAATGAAATAAAAGAAAGATTAAATAAAGTAATAACAATAAAGAGGGGAAATAAGGAAAGGGGAAAGTTTAAAGGAAAAAAAATGTTGATATTCTTTCCTTGTGATTAATTCCCAAGGCACCAGTAATGGCCAGCCCAGTAACCAAGCCTTGACTCTCTCTCTCTCTCTCTCTCTCTCTCTCTCTCTCTCTCTCTGATGGCTACAGGCTCCTTGACGCTAAACGAAACATTTTTCAGGCCTTATTTGATTTTTCTTCTTTTTTTCTTATTTTCATTCTCAAAAACAGACGAAAAGCGGATATTTCTCTCTAAATTTCCATCTTCTTTTATTTCACCCCTCAGTGTTCTTCTCGCAGTATAACAAGGCAGGGTTTTAATTTTTCAAGGACTCCATTTTCTTTATAACATTTTCTTTTATAAATTCTTTCGCTTTTTGTCTTGCCTAGTTGAAATATCACACATTTTCTTCATTATTGTTCGTGTATAGTTACTCTTGGCTGTGTGTGTGTGTGTGTGTGTGTGTGTGTGTGTGTGTGTGTGTGTGTGTGTGTGTGTGTGTGTGTGTGTGTGTGTGTGTTTGAGTTTAGTTCCGCGTGTTTTCCTCATGTTTTTTCTCAGTTTTCCTGCAATTTCTTTTCATACTTTTTATTCTCTCATTTCTCTATCAATCACTTTCTTGTTCTTTTCTTTCATGTCTCTCTTTTCAGCCACTTTTATTCTCTTTCATTATTTTTCGTTCTTTTTTTTTCCAGTGTGTTCTTATTTCTTCCTCTTTTTTTCTACTTTTTATCTTTGTTTCATCTTTCGCTGGGCGTCGGGGAGCTTCAGCCAGCGATCCTTAACTTAGCAATGACTAGAGTGATACGTAGTCAGTTGTGAGTCCTGGATACCACACGGAGGAGGCAAAATATGTGTAAGTGTATGTGTGTATGTGTGTGTGTGTGTGTGTGTGTGTGTGTGTGTGTGTGTGTGTGTGTGTGTGTGTGTGTGTGTGTGTGTGTGTGTGTGTTCCTCCTTCCGCCACACTAGTTCACTCACTCACTCACTCACTCATATTTTAGTAGCACAAATTGTATTCCTTTTTGTTGTATTTTTGCTTCCATTATCGTCTGTTCCTCTTTAGCTTTATTCCTCAGGTTCCAGTAAAAAAAAAGTTCAACGTTCACTGTTTTCTTTTGTTTTTAAAGCTCAGAGCAACACTGCATGACAAAGCACTCCAAAAAAAATCTACTTTACAATAAAAACCAGATTCTGTTATTTGCTTTTTTTTTTTTTTTGCAAGTCCACTCACTGCAAGGAATGTCTCTATGTACAGTAAAATAGAAAAAAAAGAATGGAAAACACACGCACACGCACACGCACACACCACCCGAGAGAGAACGTCCTTGCCAATCACCGCTTAACAATATCATCCTTATGGTAACAACTATAATATCTTTCACAATTCGGCTTCTTTCTGTCCTTCACCTAGTCAGTGGTGTGACGCGCGGCGTGAGAAGCGGGCACTCTTAACTCCTCGCTCCTCACAACTCCTGCGTCGCCTCAGCCTCACCACTGCCTCGCTCTCGTCGCCAGCGCATCGTTCTGGAGTTTCATTAGTGACTGCTTCCCTGACTGCTGGCCTCGGGAACTCACACCTCGTCTGTCTCATCTCACCTGATCTCTCCTCGTTTTCTCTTTCCGTTTTCTTCTCTTGAGCCTTCCTTCCTCTGGGCGGCCGGACACACGCCACACGCTACGATGCACGTTCGCCAGACACACTTGTGAAATAATGCATTAAAAAAAACAAGTTACTCTTAAAAGATGAGGTCAGAGAACACCTCCAGTCACTTCACTCAAACGCAGTTCTATGGAATTAATCCTACACTTAAAACGTTTAGCATCGTTTAAAATCTCTTTGACCCTGTAAATACCTAACGATTCAATGCTGCCTGATGCAAAATGCCGTCAGGAGAGTTCACGCCACAAGCCCGGCGACCCTCCCTGGCGCCCTCTCGCTCAGGTACGAAGGGTGGAGAAGGTTCCCCGCCTGGCCCCGCCGCAGCCTCCTCGCAGCGTTACTCTTGCACCGTCCGAGGCTCCTCCTGCCTCGCCAAACGCCCACACAGAGTACCGCAGCGCCATTTCCTGCATCGCCTGTAGTCCTGCGTCTCTCGCCTTGATCCAGAGTGGTAGCGTCGAGGTCTCGCGCCCTTTCCGACTCCCGAGGCATCAAAGCGCCTACTGAAGAAGTCCACACGGTCCTTCCTTCCTCCGTGTCACGCCCGCCACGCCCGTCACGCCGCACGAGGCATCAGAGCAAGTTGTCCTTTGTGTTGTCATTTGTTCGGTCCTTTCCTTTGTGACATAGTGAGGTACTGCTCGCTTTTCACTTCTCTAGGGCGCACGGACCCTACCTTCCCTTCTGCGTCCCCCTGAAGGACGAAGGTGGACAGGCTGCACCAGGAGACGCTAAGGATCGGAGGGCGTCGGGCGTCAGGCGTCAGGAGGCTGCAGGGCGTGAGTCAGCACGTCTCCGGTGGCGGCGCTACTCGGTGCCGTGTCCATGGCCTGGGAAATGCGAGGTCGTGCTCTCACTGAGCTTCTCCGGGATATCCTGCGGGCCTCCGGCAGGACTCAGAGCCTGCTGGGACTCATTGCTGAGCTCCTGGGGCTGGGATGTCAAGGCTTGCTGAGTCTCCATGGGCAGGCTGTGGGCTTGGGCTTGGGTCGCAGGCTGCAGTGACCCCATGTCCAGGTTTTGGTCTTGAGAGGTCACCGGGCTGTGGGCTGGGGACGACGTAGGCTGCAGTGACCCCATGTCCAGGTTGTAGGTTTGGGAGGTCACCGGCTGGAGCGACCCCACTCCCGGGCTGTGGGCTTGAATGGGCTGCAGCGTCTCCATGGCCGCACACTGGGCTTGCGGGGCCATGGGCTGCAGGGCCTCCATGACGGGGCTGTGGGCCTGGGGACTCATGGGTTGCGCGGACCCCACAGCCGGGCTTTGAGCTTGCGGGACCATAGGTTGCAGTGACCCCAAGTCCGCGATGAGGAGGTAAGGGGTCACGATCTCCAGTGACCCCAGCACCGGGCTCTGGGTGGGCGGGGTCACCAGCTGCTCTCACGACTGGGCGAGGAGTGGCGGGTCAGAGGTCGCGTCTGGACTCCCACACAGGGCCACTTCCTCCTTCTCCCTGCCAAGGTCAAGCCAGGTCAGAGAGGTCAACATTCCAGGGATAAAGAACAGAAAAACCACACACACTTCTGACTATATCTACAGAAAAAAATGACTGAAAAGTATTCCACTGAGCTATTAACACCAAATCTTCCACTGAGTTATTGGACAAAAAGATAAAAAAAATGGGAAAAAAGGAAGAGTTGTGTTAGTAGTAGAGAATATCGCCACATGACATGAAATAATCAAACAGTCGAACTAAAATGAGTGCGGTTGTCTCTCTAGCCACTGTATTGCATGGGTAAAGGTGCGGCGGTGCGCGAGGATCTCCTTCACTACCACCAACTACAAGAACAAAACTGCAAGTGTCTCATACTCTAAGAAAACCTGCGTGGCACTCC
Source organism: Portunus trituberculatus (assembly GCF_017591435.1). NCBI lineage: Eukaryota > Metazoa > Arthropoda > Malacostraca > Decapoda > Portunidae > Portunus > Portunus trituberculatus. The sequence continues at coordinate 18,421,738 of NC_059278.1, read as the reverse complement.
GCTGGGGAGGCTAACGCTCTTACAACCTAGGAGAGTGACACTACAGTACGTGGGGGAGAGACAGGGAGGTTAGACAGAAAGACATCTACGGGGATCTTTACCTTGGAGTTGGTCACCACCGGGTCTAGTCGTGGTGGTTGAGAAGGGTGTTGGTTACCTCAGAGATGGACAGCAAAGGATTGGGTTCCTGCTGATCTGCGGGTAGCTGGGTTCCCCCATGGCACTGCAAGGCCGAGCAGAGAACAGGCCGCGTCTTAGACAAAAGGACTTGTGGGAAGAAGGAGGAGGAAAAGGAGGACTAGGAGGACGAGGGCTTTCTGGAGCAGTGTGGGGGACTGACTGGCTGGCTGGCAAGCGGTGAGGAATGGATGCTGCTGTTGCTGCTGCATTACATTATTTAAAGTTTCTCTTTTCTTTTAGTTAAGTTACTTGAAATGCTTCTACTGCTTGTATTTTCTCTTTCTTTACTTTGTTATTTAATATTGGCAAAATAAAAGGTAAACTAAAGGTAACAAAAGTCATTTATAAAGCTCTGGGAAGAAGGAGGAGGAGGAGGAGGAGGAGGAGGAGGAGGAGGAGGAGGAGGAGAAGGCAAAGGATTAAGAGTAGGAGGAGGAGAAGGAGAAGGAGGAGGAGGAGGAGGAGGAGGAGGAGGAGGAGGAGGAGGAGGAGGAGGAGGAAAAGGAAGATGACGGAGGACGACGAAGACGAATACAAAAACTACAATGAAAAAAGAGCATGAGGAGAATCAGGAGAAAGAAAATAAGAAGAAAAATACGAGGAGGAGGAGATGGAGGGATAGGAGAAGGCAGAGGAAGCGAAGGAAAAAGGAGGAGGAGGAGAAGGCAGAGGAAACGGAGACAGATGAGATGGAGGATGAGTAAAATTAGTAAATTCATTCATACATACTTAATGAGATGAAAAAAAAGAAAAGAAAAATATCACACTCATGCAACAACACGGGAGGGAATCAAAGTGGCATCTAACGGAACACTTAATGAACAACAGGTGGCGGGGAGGACACACAGCAAGCATCAGGTGAACACGTAACTCTTAGGTAACTCACAGGTAAATTACATGACTTGTACACATTAATTGGGGTGACCAGGTGAATACTAATTAGACCCAGGTGAACAGTAAGCAAAATTTTGATACACTGGGAAGGGACAGGTGGTGTGGCCTCTCAGGTAAGGGCGTGGGGTCAAAAGTTACAGGTAGCAGGTACAGGTGAGTGCCAATTTTGTTACGATATGAACTCTTAAAATAAAGGTTCCTGTAATATGTTTTTTAAGAGGGTTTCTATATATGAACTTGAGAAGCTATGAGACACACACACACACACACACACACACACACACACACACACACACACACACACACACACACACACACACACACACACACACACACACACACACACACACACACACACACACACACACACACACAGACCTATAGATGAAGAAAAGGCTAAACAATATAGATCACTGAGAGAAGGAGAATGAGATAAGGAGAAAACAACAGAAAGAGATTGGGAAAATGAACAATGGTTAACTAATTCTCTCCTCAATGAACAAGGGAGTCAAGGGGAGCCTGGCACAAGGGTTTGGGGGAACACATGAAAAAAGAATAACACGGTTCGAGCCCCGTCCACAGAGGAGCAAGTTAGCATGCAAGGTGACGGTGCCAAAAGGAGTGACAAAAACAAGGAAAACATGAATAAACACAAAACTCAAAATATCGTAACACATAAATCACAATCCAAAACCAGAGAGAGAGAGAGAGAGAGAGAGAGAGAGAGAGAGAGAGAGAGAGAGAGAGAGAGAGAGAGAGAGAGAGAGAGAGAGAGAGAGAGAGAGAGAGAGAGAGAGAGAGAGAGAGAGAGAGAGAGAGAGAGAGAGAGAGAGAGAGAGAGAGAGAGAGAGAGTCATGCTGAGTTCATGCAGACATCATGCAAGTGGGGACCCGCTCGTTATGTGTCCCAACAAAACACACACACACACACACACACACACACACACACACACACACACACACACACACACACACACACACACACACACACACACACACACATATGCAGTCATACATTTCTAGCAGCAGTGTCGATTTCTCTGGGAGCTTCATGGGTTAGTTAACCGTGTGTGTAGGATGTCTAGGTACACACACACTCACGCACGCATATGAACACGCACGCATGCGCACGAAGACACACATACACACACACACACACACACACAGGAGAGACAGGCGGCAGGCAAGTCTGACTCTTAACTGGAACAAATCACGGAAAAAGCAAGACTTCCCTGCCAGAATTTTTTTTTGTATGTTCTCCGTCAGCTGGGGACACACAGACACACAGACACACAACACAAACACATGGACACAGGAGCAGGGACGAGGGACGCGGGGAAACACTTACCACGGAAGCATCAACGATACTCGACACCAAATGTTATGCAGCGGGAGCCTGGGCGTGGCCGGCGCACCCAACACGTGGTAGTGAAGGTGTGAGTGAACACGCTATGCAAGGAGAGGCGTGTTGTGGGGCGCCGCGGCTGCCCAGGCTCCCTGTTAGTTAGTAACACAATAGCCCGCCGTCTACTTGAGGCCCAGAAGAGGTCAGGAGCAGGAGTGACCGAGGTGTTGCCGCGGACGCCGCAACACTCTGATCCACACACCAAGCCTTAGGTTAGGGTATTAGGAAGGGAGCCCAGCGCACAGCCCTCGCTGACTCCACTCATCGTGTGAGGCAAAGCCCTCCGCACTCCGCCGCCAGGAAAGGTGGCGGCAGAGCCCGGCGGCGTCAGGGTGAGGCGGAGGGCTGTGCGCGTGCCCGGTGCCTACGGCGGGCTCTTCATGCGGTGCAGGCCAGAGAGACAATAAACAAAGCTGTCACTCACTGCGGGGTGTGATACGGGTGGTAAGGATAGTACTGGTGGTGCCATACCTCGCCGCCCTCACTGTAGCCGTACGCAGCCTTACCCGCTGGCGCCACGGTACCTGCGCCGACGTGGGCGGCTGAGGAGGCGGTGGCAGCAGCAACAGCGGCGGAATGCGCCGAGTGCGCCGATGGCGGGCCCCCGTGCGGGGAAGAGCCCTCCGGCCCGTGCGGAGAGCCGCCGGCGCTGCTGCGGGCGCCCGGCGTGGACGCTGGCGTGGCGGTGCCCCACTTGCAGGCCACTCCGCTTAAGGTGGGATCTAATGATGAAGGTGCGGATGACACGGGCGCCTCGCCGTACTTCTTGTTGGGGTCGTAGTCGTGGGAGGAGGAGCCCCACATGAGCACCGTCTGGCGGGTGTTGTTGGCGTAGGGCTCCACGCTGTCTTTGGTCTCTTCCTTGTGGCTGAGGCTGGTGGGGCTGCTGACCACCACGCTGCTCGTGGCGCCGGGCGTGGCGGCCAGCGCCCCCAGGGACGCCAGGGCGGAGGGATCGTCCCGCCGTACCTCCGCCGTCCGCAGGTCCGTGTACTTGTGATCCAGCGATGGCAGCACAGTGTTGGTGCCGTACACGGCCGAGTAGGCGTCTGTGGGCTTGTACTGGTACTTGGAGGCGTCGAGCTGCGTCGCGCAGTACAGTTTCTGGTCCGCGGCGGTCTTGGTGACGTCGTAGCCGAGGCAGGGGCGGGTGGCGTCCACGTAGCCGTTGCTGACGTAGCCGTGCGTCATGTAGTCTGGGTAGTAGGAGCCCAGCTGGCGGTAGTGGAACAGGTTGTCGGCAGGCAGGTAGCTGGTGGGGTACAGGGACTGCAGGTTGCCCAGGTTCTGCTGCATGTACAGGCCGTTGTCCGTAGCATAGGGCGAGGCGCTGTACACGTTGTTGTAGTTGTTGTAGGCCGTGTCGGACAGGTTGGTGTAGCTTCGCCTGCTTTTACACGTGGTGAGGAAATCCCGCAGCTGCGTCTTGTACTTGCGGCTCATGCGGGAGGCGTATAGCTGCGGCAGCTCCGAGTCACACAGGTAGGACTGCGTCAGGCCGGGGTCCAGGTATGACACCTTGAAGTCCATCGTCCGCTTCCCTAGCAGGTCGCGCCCCTCCTCCTCCCTGCAAGGCACACCATGGTTAGTCCCGGAACCTTCCCCGCCCACCCGCACCACCCATCCTCCCTTCCCAAGCCTCCCGTGACCAGGCCTATAGACGGCTTTACTGTCCAATGCACAACCAATGTTCCTACAACCACCATCATCCTATGCTACAACAAATAAACCCTAAATACAATGAAAATAACATAAATACTTTTCTAAATGAACACCCAGTGAGAACAACAACAACATTTCTCCTTTACAACAAAAAGGCAACTTACCTGCCGACATTCACCTTGACCTTCACTACCTGAGCCTGACGCGGCCACTGCCCCGCCGCCAGGACGCGCCACTAGCCTCACCGCAACGCTGATCAGCTTCACCGCGTCAACACACCGCATCGCAAATGATTAGCACCAACACCTCGCAGCTTCTGAACCGTCGCGGCGATACCTAAGCGTTAAGTTCCCCCCTCGCCCTCCCCCGCACATTATTCGCTCCCTTGCGCAGGAAAACAGCGGGAAATCTTCACATTATGCCGCCATTACGTCCCTTTTGTGTTTCCACTCGTGCCGAAAGCGCTTCTTCTCACAGCAGGACACAAAAAGGAAAAGAAAAAAATGGTCTTTGCTACTCTTTGAATGAGTGTGGAGAAATTCGTGTGTGTAATTGTGTCTGAGTTTATACCCTTCTTTTTTTGTCTCACTACATGATCTGAAGAGTTACGCGGCTACTCAACAACTGACACACATCATCCCCAAGTAAACAATCAGGGAATCAATAACTTCAGAAGCGGAGAAAAATCATATGAATTTGAACTGATATCCTAAATCTTTCACTCACCACTCTCAACCTTGACGCAACTAACCAACACTAAACAAACAACCTCCACAACCAACCAATAACAAAACTAAAAACTCGAACACCCCCAAAATTCACCCTAACTTACACCTGAACCACATCTCCTTACTGCAAACTTACCACACCACCACCGCCACACCAACACCACCACCTCGGACAGACGCACGACCACGACAAGGCGGAGATTAGAATAATGAGGGGGAAATACAAGGTGTCGTGGAGATATTGACAGATAGGGAGGTGTGCGTGTGGGGAGACAGACGTACATGAGCGGCCTGTGTGTACAAATGATGAAGTCCGGCTTGGAGTTTTTGTAGACGAGACGCGAGGAGGTTTGGAGCCACTGCCAGCTGCCGTCCCTCGTCTGCAGGCGGTAAGCGATCATTCCCGACGCTCCCGTCTTGAGGACTGCAACAGAGAAAATCACACTCAGGCTTGTATTCTGAAACGCTTTGCTCTCTCACCATCACTGCTTTCCAAAGGCTCCAGCTGAAGATACTCATGTCTTTAACCCCTTCAATACTGGGACGCATTTTTACATTGAGTTTGGGCATGATTAGACGCTTATATTGACATTAGGAAGTGTTTATGGAGAGCAGAAGATTAACAGAAATTCTTCACTATTTTAATCCACACATGAGTTTCTGAAGCTGTATAAAATCAACATATAATAAACAGAATGAATATGGAAACGCGTCATAGCACTGAAGGGGTTAAGGGTATATTTCTGTGGTTCTGGTGATGGACTGGCAAGATTTCTGGTTTAGCATAAGGAAAAAATGTCTTGAAAACCTTGCTAGTCGTCTCTGTGATCTTGGAAAATTGTCGTGGTGAGAGAAGAAGGCGTTTTTGAATATGGGCATCAATCACACTGAGGTGCACTGCGTCACACTTTTTTTTTTTTTATGTGCGAGTTCCGGGCAATAACATAATTAAATGAAGGTGCCGGTTCACCCATTCCATATCCCCCCCAAAAAAATATCATTGTCAAGAATTGGAGGATCATCAATTAGGTCACGTTTTGCTATTGATAAATGAAAAAATGAACAACACTTGGTTTTCCTCTTATTACAACATGATCATTGGGTCTCATTTGTCCTTACTTGTTTATATCAGTCTGCCTGGCCAGGTAGTCACACTGAAAGACACTACATCACGTTATCACAGTCACATTTGGTCACACCTGGTCACATTTAGGCCTGTATTCTGAAACGCTTTGCTGTCTCACCATCACTGCTTTCCCTGAGGCTACAGTTGAAGATCCTCGTGTTTTAAGGGTGATTTTTACTCTTCTGCTGATATATTGGCAAGATTTCTAGTTTATTAACTCCTTTAATACTGAGACACATTTTTAGCTTAAGATCTGTGTACTATAAAACCATATTATTGACATTAGAAAGTGTTTATAGACGTCAGAAAATTAGTGGCCACAGTCTTCACTATTGTAATCCCACACATAAGTTTCTGAAGCTGTATAAAATCACCAAACAGTAAGCAGAGTGAATATTGAAAAGTTTAAAAGGAAAAACTGTCTTGAAAACCCGTCTAGCTGTCTCTGTGGCCTTGGAAAATGGTCGTAGTGAGAGGAAAAGGCGTTTCTGAATACAAGCGAAAGTCACTGTGAGGGAACAAAACTGCAGGTATATCATGACCCCACCAGACAGTCGTAAAAATATGTCCCCCTCACTCAAGGCAGTCCGGCGGTGCATGATTACTGCAGGCCACACTAACTAAGCTAACGAGAAGCAGGAAAGGTCACGGTACTTAAAATAGGAACCAGGGAAGCAACAATACGATAAAAGTAAGGACAAAACAGTAAAAGGTTAAGGCGATAATGACGAAGAGTGATTTGCCTTCTTCGCTCCTTCGCTCCTTCACTCCTCTCCTTCCCCACATCTATAATTATCCCACGTGACCCTCAACTGTGACCTTTAACCCCTCCACGGATACGGTCCTTCTTTCTTAGCACTGCATTGTTAGAGATATATTACATTACCACAGAGAAGAGAGAGGAGTGTGAGGTTAATTTTGTCTTTAAGTTGCTGATATTCTGAAAAGACAATAGTGTGAAAATGTGTCTGAAATACTTTGTGATAGAAAATAGATAAAAGAAAAGCTCAATTTGGAGGATTTTAAGTTAATTTTATAATCTTTTAAGCTGCAAAGTTTATTCGAGAAACTGTAAACACCAAAGAAGTATAAAACTGTACAAGGATTGTGGAAAATACAAGAAAACTCAGAATTAGAGACGAATTCCGCCCTTTCCTGTGTCAAAAAATACGTGATTATGGACACACACACACACACACAAAAAAAAAAGAAAAATTGTAAAAAAAAAATAATGTTTAAAATTTTGCCTCAGACTTACGTTCTTGGTGAGCTGAGGCAACGTAGGCGAGGTCATCATAGTGGACGAGGTCATAGCCGCCCTTGTTGACCAGCTCGAGGTCACTGTAGCCCAGCAGCATCTTGCCTCTGCAGGGGAGAATTGAGAGACATGAAGACGTTGAAATATGTTGAATTTTTGGGGTATGAGGTTGAAATTAACTGGAAATTTTTCAGAAGGAGTTTAAAATTGATTGAAAGATTTTGATACAAGGTTGAAATTAACAGAAAAAAAATTAGGTATAAAGATATGGAGATTGCAGACGCAGGTGAGAAATTAAAAGCTGTAGAGGAAAAAAAAGTAGAATAAGGATAAAAATAAAAAAAAAAAGAAGAGAGAGAGAGAGAGAGAGAGAGAGAGAGAGAGAGAGAGAGAGAGAGAGAGAGAGAGAGAGAAAGGAGAACTAAAAAAGAGAAAAATATGATTACAAGCAAAGGAAGAGAAGAAACTGCGAAAAGAACACACACACACACACACACACACACACACACACACACACACACACACACACACACACACACTCCACAAAATACAAAACCAAGCACAAATTTTCCACATAGGTAGTTTTTGCACCAATCCTTCTCATACTGACGAAAAAAAGGAAGTATTGTGAGTCTCTTTGTTGCACAGGTGAGAGAGTTAATGGCAGGTAAAGGGGTGCAGGTAGAGGGAACGCAGGTGAACTAATGAACTCACCTATACACCTGTGCATACAATTCCCCTTTCACTCAGCCAATTTTCCATACAAATTCGCCGGAAAATAGTCTCTAAAGTACATGGTGTTTATTGCGTCTAATCCTCACGCCTCGTTTTCTTTCCTTCCCGTTTTTTTCTTGCTGTTACTGGATAATTTAACGTGTACTGTGCTAGATTGGTTTTTTTTCCCTCTGTGTGTATTTTGAGGGTGTTTCCTACGTGTTTGTTCTAGTCCGTCTTTCTTTGCTCCAGGGACAAAAAACGAGGGTTATTTCAGTAATGGGTTAGCTCGTAAATTGGACGCGAGAACTCTGAGTAATAGCTGGATAAAGGACAGGCGCTGAGTGGACGGGAATGAATGACTGAGCTTCTAGTGTACTTGTATATGAAAAATTGCTTGTATTCCCTTCCTGCATTTTCTTGTCCGTCTTTCCCGTGCTTGTGTTGTGGTTTGTGTGGAATGTGATTGCCGTGTTAAGTGTTCCTGATTGATAAGAAGGCAGGGAACAAGAACAGCTGGAAAAGTGTCAGTGGAAATGTGAACACGAGTAAGAATTTCAATGGAGTTTAGAATAAGTATAGGTGGGACAAGGACAGTTGGAAAAGTATCAGTGGAAATGTGAACACGAATAGAAATTTCAGTGGAGTTTAGAATAAGTACAAGAGGAAGAAGTCGAGGTGGAAAGATATCAGTGGAATTGTAAACAAGAATGGAAATTTTCAATGGGGTTCAGAATATGAGAAAATGATAAGGGTTGGGCGAAGAGTAAGGACATAAGGAGGATATGAATGAAAAGAGAGAAAGATGTAGAGTATGAGAAGAAAATAAAGATTAGAGTGGGACTAAGAATTACAAGGGGAAATAAGAAAAAGGAATTGAGGAAAATAGGGAATACAGGAAATATGAATGAAAAGAGAAAAAATGAAAACAGCGACAAGAATGAAAATTTAAATCAGGTTGAGAATAAAACACGAGAGAAGAAAACAATACCTACTACTACTACTACTACTACTACTACTACTACTACTACTACTACTACTACTACAACTACTACTACAGCAACCACAGACATACACACACCTAAACACAGCCCGTCGCAGACATTCCACACCTGTTCTCTGCCAACATACCTACAAGCCAATCACTCAACACAAAATAACTGCTTTACTGCCTCACCCAAAACACACACACACACACACACACACACACACACACACACGGGAACGCATTTGCTTCGGACACACTAACATTCATTTACTAATGGATGTGTGTGTGTGTGTGTGTGTGTGTGTGTGTGAGAGAGAGAGAGAGAGAGAGAGAGAGAGAGAGAGAGAGAGAGAGAGAGAGAGAGAGAGAGAGAGAGAGAGAGAGAGAGAGAGAGAGAGAGAGAGAGAGAGAGAGAGAGAGAGAGAGAGAGAGAGAGAGAAGAGAGAGAGAGAGAGAGAGAGAGAGAGAGAGAGAGAGAGAGAGAGAGAGAGAGAAAAGATATTACAACATTTTATAACGAAGCAAATGGTCTCTCTCTCTCTCTCTCTCTCTCTCTCTCTCTCTCTCTCTCTCTCTCTCTCTGCGTAACCCTGTCCATAACGCTGCTCTCTACCCTTTCTTTTCCTTCTCCCTCTCCTCTACCCTCTCCTCCCTCTCTGTCTCCCCTCTCCTGTGTTCCCTCCTCTGGCTTTTACATCAGCGGGCATCTCTCTTAATTGAAAACTCGTGAAAGGGTGACGGGGAGAGACAACACTAAGAGCTGTGTACGAGAAGTCATTTTACTCTTTTCCTTTTCATGTTTTAAAGAGTTTCGAGGATAACTATGTTTTTTGGTGTGGTGGTGGTGGTGGTGGTGGTGGTGGTGGTGGTGGTGGTGGTGGTGGTGATGGTGGTGGTGGTAGTAGTAGTAGTAGTAGTAGTAGTAGTTGTTGTTGTTGTTGTTGTTGTAGTGTAATTAAAGTTTGTATAGACTGACTGACTGACTGACTGACTCTCTCTCTCTCTCTCTCTCTCTCTCTCTCTCTCTCTCTCTCTCTCTCTCTCTCTCTCTCTCTCTCTCTCTCTCTCTCTCTCTCTCTCTCTCTCTCTCTCTCTCTCTCTCTCTCTCTCTCTCTCTCTCATCAAAATTTCATGCTGTTGGTTTCGTCTTGAAAGATCATGTCACCTTGAGGGTTAATTGCTTTCTCTCTCTCTCTCTCTCTCTCTCTCTCTCTCTCTCTCTCTCTCTTTATGATGAATGATGAAGAAATATCGTGAAGAGCAAAAGACTAAAGGAGAAGGAAGAGAAAGAGGAGGAGGAGGAGGAGGAGGAGGAGGAGGAGGAGGAGGAGGAGGAGGAGGAGGAAGACAAAAAAATATAAATGAAGAATAGTTTTGAAATTCTCCCTTGACTGCAATTTACAACTATTGGGTTCCTTTTGCTGTTTTTTTCTTCGTTTTTTTTTTTTTTGTTATTATTGCCGTTCTTCATGTCGTTTTGTGTTTTTATTACTTATTGTTCTTGTATGTGTGTGTGTGTGTGTGTGTGTGTGTGTGTTAATAGGTAGTCTACAGGTGAAATACAGGTAATACAGGTGAGGTACGTAAATTTCAGGTACATAAAGTGACAGGTAAGGTCTAAACGAAAGGCATTCACACATTGTTTTTGCGATATAGAAAGATCAATCAATCAAGAAGAAATGTTTAAAATCAGCTGTTATTATTTCTTGATGTGGCTTTGTGTTTTTGTGTTTTTTTTTTTTACTGCTACGAAAGAGAAAAGGTTAGAATATTTTCTTAATTACTTTTTGGCAAATAAATACGATACAAACTAAAACAAATACAGTAAGATTAAGGTAATATATAAATGCATGTATATATTTATCACCACTAACAACATCATCACCATCTTCTTTATTATTATTACTCTCAAGTACTCAAGACATTTCAGATCCCACTCTCAATTCACAACAGGTAAACAAACACATCAATTTTAGTCAATCAAGGAAATAGTTGAATGATAAAAGAAGGAGAGAAAAGGAAAAGGAAATGAAAAACGATTAGAATATGTTTTCGAGAGAGAGAGAGAGAGAGAGAGAGAGAGAGAGAGAGAGAGAGAGAGAGAGAGAGAGAGAGAGAGAGAGAGAGAGAGAGAGAGAGAGAGAGAGAGAGAGAGAATTTTTGTGTGAGAGTAGTTTCCACCACCAGACAGAGAAAGAGAGAGAGAGAGAGTGAAAGAGTGAGTCAAGAGGCGGATAGATATGTACTTTCCTGTGTACTTTACGTGTAACAAGCAATCACTGGTTTGAGTTACTGCCAGGTAATTGGGCCGCTCCTCGTCTACTTAGCGTCATTACCTCCCGCCGACAACACCGCGTGGTTTGGCCCCCTGGCTCATTTTGTATCGATATCGCAGGAAACAGTCATTGAGATGGGAACGATCGATATCACCTCATAACTAATGTACATTATTGACTTTCTTTTTCCTGTTTGGGACTGGAGGTAGTGGCAAGGGCAGGGGTTGGAGGTGGGGTATGGAGAGGGAGTATTAGAGGGTGTAGAATTGGGGAGATAGGCGGCAGGGGTGACGGTACAGTAGGGAGGAGGTTGATAAAAGGGAGTGTGAGGGGTGTAAAAATATTGCAAGCGTAAGTAATGGAGATTCAGGGGTACATTTGGAAGTGTGAAAGCAAAAAGGAGTAGATGTACTGAGAAAAATAGAGCTTTTTAGGGTGTATTTTGGAAGTAATACAAGGAGAGGTGCATGAAACGAGAGGTTTTCAAAGTGTAAGGAAGGAAATTAAGAAAAAAAGTCTAAGAATGAGGTGTAAGAGTGGGATTAAAGGTGTAGAAATGAGTGTAGACATTATAAGAAGGTATGGAACGTAATATAAGGAGGATAGGGGTGTAGGGGCAAGGGTGTAGGTATAGGAAGGATACGAGGAGGTGAAAATATAAGGAAAAAGGTGTAAGGAACAAGGTGTAGAATATGACAGTGTGTAACGAGGAGTGTATGTTTGTGTGTGACTAGGGTATAGGTGTAGGAGAGATGTGGGAAGGTGAAAGTGTAAGGAAGAGGTGTAGGGAACAAGGTGTAGAAGATAGCAGGGAGTAACGAGAAGTGTTTGTAGCAGAGTTTGTGTTTATGTGTGTCTGCTTGTGTTGTGTCTGTGTGTGGTGCAGACCGTCGACTTGTTATCGCTGTCTGGTCTGCATTCAAGGCTTATTTATTCCTTGTTCTCAGAGTTTTTCAGGTTATTAGTTCAATGTCTTCTTTTTTTATTCAGTGTTCATGCAGCATTCTTCCTACAACGTTTTCTAATTTCTCCAGCGCTGTGCTCGATCCGCTAAAATGGTGAGCTGTTTCTCATGCTATTTTTTTTCTTCTGTGTATTTTTTATTTTACAAGATGTGTACTTTGGTTTTGCGATCTCTAATCTTGGGTTTTCTCTTCCTCCTCCTCCTCCTCCTCCTCCTCCTCCTCCTCTTCCTCCTTCTCCTCTTGCTCCCTCTTTTTGCTTTCCTTTCATGTACACTCACTACACATTTCCATCTTCCAAACATGCACTTCACTACTCAATATACCCCACTACCACCACCACCACCACCACGACCACCACCACCATCACCTCTACCACCACCACCACCTAGCACTTTCCTCCCCCTGCTCCTCAATATTCAGCCCAGCATGCACTTTTTCCCCGTCTCGTCCCCAACACAGCTCGCGGTAGCCACACTCCGTTTTCCCCGGATCGTGTCTGTCTCCCCGCTGACACACCCCGACTCACCTTGTCTAATCTCCCCTCCATCAGGCGCTGCTCCGCCCCTGCTGCCCTCCCTACTGACGCGGCGGACAGGCCCATCACCTCCCCTACCCGTCCCTAACCCAGTCATTCACAGCCCTTAGTCAGCCCTACCCAGCCATTCTTAGCCTTTCCCAGTCTTTTCAGGCCTTTTCTTAGCCTTTTCCAGCTCCAACCAGCCATTTTCCAGTTGTGTCCAGCCCTATCTAGCTATTCTCAGTTCTGGCCAGTGTTTCCAAGCCTTTTTATATCTTTTTCTAGCTCAAAGCCATTTTCATCCCTGTCCAGTACTTTTTCAGTCCTATCTAGCTTTACTCATCTCCGTCTAGCTCTAGGTTATCTCTTCCTATCTTTATCAAAGCTTACTTATCCCTATTTATCCCTGCCAGACCTTCCCAGCCTTTGCCCAGTTCCTTTCATCCCTACCAAACTCTATCTATCCATGCTTAACCTTGCCAGCCCTTCCTAACCCTTCCAGCCCTCGCCAGCCCTACGTCTCGCCAGTGTGTCAGGGCTGAGGGCCGACACGAGGCATTAGGGCCCCCCATAATTTGAGTAATTACCTTCAGTGGGGCCCAGTCGTGTTCAAGTCCCGCTGACGTCTCCCTGGCCCTGTTCTCTTCCTCACCCGTCTTGCCTCTCTTATCCGACGACTCTCATCCCTTCTCCCCCCCTCCACCTACTCCTTCTGCTCTTCCTCTTCCCTCCCTCTTCCTCCTCGTCGTCTCTCATCTCGCTCATCTTCCCTCCTTGCCTCCATCTCATTCCTCTTCTCGTTTTCTTCTTCCTCCTGTTCCCATTTTCTCCATCTTCCTGCCTTCATTCTTCTCGCTGTTTACTGTATTGTATCTCTTGTATCTCATTTCCATGGCTATTTTTTTTTTGTTTCTCTTTTTTTTCTCTTGACTCCTTGTCTAGAAATGGACGGCACGGGAGGAGGTTCTAAATAGTTTTTGAATGACCAAGGAGTATCTGAATCCATCCTAGCATTTCCTATCCCATTACAACACTGCATTTTTCTTCTTTTTTTCAAGGGACCTCTCCTGCTAATTTCCCTTCCCAACTCCCTGCCTAAATTGAGACGACACAAGAATAGGATCAGAATGCACAAATAACCACCTGAATCCTAACATGCACCTCATTACCACATATTTGGGGGATTTCCTTTACTTGAACACTTTTTTCTTTCCCTCTAATCCCTTCCCAGCCTTGAACACCACAGGAGCAGGATCTAAAGGGCTTCTGAATACCTAAGGAGCATTTGAACCTACCGCTGGATCCTTAGAGACACTGGGATGGCTGGGGGACACTAGGGAAGGGTTAGGTGAAAGACAGAGACCGAGAGCAACCCCCTTGTTACGCTGCTGTCCCAGGGTAACACAATTGCACAAGGGGGAAGAGCGGCGTGGCGCGGATAATGATGCCCCGCGATAGATAATGACGGATTGGTGGTGACATCCCTGGGCCAGCTGAGATGATGACGCATGGCCACAGGAACACAAGAGGATGGGAGAGAGAGAAGGATGCTGGGAGAGGAGGGAAGAAAAGGAGAGATGGTTATGTAATGGCTGGGAGAGGGGGATTGGAGGAGAGAGAGAGAGAGAGAGAGAGAGAGAGAGAGAGAGAGAGAGAGAGAGAGAGAGAGAGAGAGAGAGAGAGAGAGAGAGAGAGAGAGAGAGAGAGAGAGAGAGAGAGAGAGAGAGAGAGAGAGAGAGAGAGAGAGAGAGAGAGAGAGAGGGGCAGAGAGAGAGACAGGCAAATAAAGACAGAAGAAACAGAGACAGAAAGAAAAACAGACAGAAAGATAGAGACTGACACACACACACACACACACACACACACACACACACACACACACACTTACTTTTGGTCCATCGACACTAGAGACAGGTCGAGTTTGTGTTTAGACTTGTACATAATTTCCTTCTGCGGCAACTCCAGCAGTGAGGGAGGGCCGAAGGGCGTGCACACTGCGAAGAGGGCCAGGGGCGCATCCTCTGTCTTGCGGTTCTG
>NC_059278.1:18379488-18399488 GCF_017591435.1 Portunus trituberculatus | reverse complement strand
AATGCAGGTGTGGTGAACTACAGGTGTGTGGGAAGGGATGCAAGGAGGGAAGGAATGGTGTGGCAAGCAGGAATGTGGGTGATGGATAAGGGAGTATGTGTGTGTGTGTGTGTGTGTGTGTGTGTGTGTGTGTGTGTGTGTGTGTGTGTGTGTGTGTGTGTGTGTGTGATTCACTGTTTGATCTGGTGCAGTCTCTGACGAGACAGCCAGACGTTACCCTACGGAACGAGCTCAGAGCTCATTATTTCCGATCTTCGGATAGGCCTGAGACCAGGCACACACCACACACCGGGACAACAAGGTTACAACTTCTCGATTTACATCTCGTACCTACTCACTGCTAGGTGAACAGGGGCTACACGTGAAAGGAGACACACCCAAATATCTCCACCCGGCCGGGAATCGAAATCCGGTCCTCTGGCTCGTGAAGCCAACGCTCTAACCACTGAGCTACCGGGCCGTGTGTGTGTGTGTGTGTGTGTGTGTGTGTGTGTGTGTGTGACAAGTAAACTGACATCATCTCTTCATTATCTAGTAGCTAAATTACTATTCCTTTCATTACGAGGAGAGAGAGAGAGAGAGAGAGAGAGAGAGAGAGAGAGAGAGAGAGAGAGGTAAAGTGAGTCGTGGAGGAGGAGAGAAAGAAGAGTATTTCAATGGAAGGAAATGAACCACAAATACGACACAATTGCCAGTGATTTACGCGCACCACAAGCTTCAATCGCGGAAGTAATTATGCTACTTGGCTTCCTTTTTCCCTCCCTTCTCCCTCCCTTCACTCTTCTTTCCGCTCTCGTGCCTCCCTCCCTCCCTTCCCGTCCTTTACTCTCCTCGCCAGACCCGCATTCACTCCCACATAATCATTGCAAACAACCAAGCGATACTTTAAACATCCTGAAGTCATTGATGCTGCACCGAATAATGGCTACGATACATCAAAACGCCGAATCTCAACGCAGCACCATAAATCATTGAGAAGTGTATCAAAATTGGTTAAAAAATGGTCATGTGTCTTTAAAAGTGGCTTAAAATACCTGAAAATCTTGAAATCTTAACGCAGAACTTTAAATAATTGAGAAACGTATTAAAATTGCTTAAAAATGTCCATATGTCTTTAAAAGTTGGCTTAAAATACCTGTATATCCTTGAAATCAAAACGCCGAATCTCAACGCAGAACTTTAGATAATAGAGAAACGTATCAAATTCCTTAAAAAAATGTCCATATGTTTTTAAAAAGGGCTTAAATTACCTGCATATCCTCGAAGTTATAAAAAAAAAAATACACGAATTTCCCTAAGAAGAGACTTAAAATCTAAAGACGTTATAAAGAGATAAGAAGAATCCCTTATCGCTGCCTTGGTCTTCTGTTGTCTTGCCTTCTTGTCATATCCCATCCAAATATTCAGGCACTCGTCTCTTTGTTCCCACATCATATCAGTTTCCAAACAAGTAAAGCCTTCATAATATCACCTTCTTGTTTCCTCACTACATGTTCCTACAAAAGTGCTCTTCTAGTGTGTATGGTTTGCGTGACTGACTTTTCCTTCCTTCCTCTTCCCATGACCTCACTGCACCAGATTTTCTTCATTTTTTTTACCTCTATTCTGTCCACCTCTCAAATGCAAGAGTTAACCAGTGTTCCCAGTCATTCATCCCTTCCTCTGGTAAACCCTAGAACTCCCAGACTGCTTCTGTATTTCCACCTTAATATGAGAGGTTTTAAGACTTTAGCTGACGTGTTTGTCTTTATATGGGCCTGGCATCTTAGTGGGCCATTTTAACTATTTTTCGTTGTCCTTCTTAATCATTCATCCCCTTCTTTGGTAGATCCTGGAACTCTCTCACTGTCTCTCTTATTTCCACCTTGATACGAATCGAACTCTCTCAGGATGGAGGTTTCAAGGCATATGGTTTTGGCTTACGTATCTTTTATATGTTATGAGATACAAAAAGAAAAAAGAAAAGGTTTGGGTTGTCTAAAAGAAAAAAAAGTTCTGGGATCTTAGTGGGCCTATTTTTTAACTTCAATGTTCGCTTAAAAAAAAAAAAAAACCTGGGATCTCAGTGGACCTTTTCTTTCAACTGTAATACTGGTTGCTTTAAAAAAAAATAATAATAATGGGTTGAATTGATAAAAAATAAAAAGTTCTGGGATATTATTGGACCTTATTTTTAGCTGTAATATTCGTTGCCTTTCCTAAAAATAATTAAATAAATAGAAAAAAAAAGAAAAAAAAGAGAAAGTGACTCACCAGGAAGCCAGAGGTGTTGTCCAGCAGACACCTGAAGCGTACGGTGAAGTTCCTCTCGAGCGCCACCTGGTCCCCGTGCAGCGCCTCCTGTAGGGTAAGCTGCGACTGGTCCGGCGGCAGGTGAGAGTTCCACATGAGTTGACGCTGCAGTTCCTCCCGGTCCTCCGAGTGCACCAGCTCATACACACTCTGGTGCACGATGTCGCTCTGAGGGAGAAGAGGACGCCGGTCAGTGTGTGCTTGACTTTTTTATATAAGTCGGGAAAGTTGGCCAGGGACAAACACACATACAGACAAAATACCCCTTCAGTACCATGACGCGTTTCCATATTCATTCTGCTTACTATTTGCTGATTATTTACTGCTTCAGAAATTCATGCGAGGGATTAAAATACTGAAGACTCTAGCTATTAATCATCTGACGTGCTTGACAAATACACATACAGTCAAACAAAATATCTTCCTTTCTTAGCCCCTTCAGTACCATGACGCGTTTCCATTTTCATTCTACTTACTATTTGCTGATTATTTACTGCTTCAGAAATTCATGTGAGGGATTAAAATACTGAAGACTCTGGCTATTAATCTTCTGACGCCCATAGACCCTTCCTAATGTCAATAAAATGGTCTAATGGTACACAAATCTCAGGGTAAAAATGTGTCCCAGTATTGAAGGGGTTCAGGGAGACAAGGGAAGAGTTAGATAAATATTTCCGTAAAGCCAAGAGACCAAAGGAGAAAAAGGAAAACCAACAGCAGCTGACTTATTGGCCCTAAAGAGGTATTTTGTGACAAAGTAACCTGATTTGAACTGAGAGATGGAGGACATTAGGGACAAAAGGACAGTAAAGGTCACTAGTGGGAGGAAGAGTTGAGTCATTTTCCTCAATAAACCTGAATAGAAAAACAGGAAAAGGTACATTATTACGTGCAACCAAAGAAAGGAGGAATGATGCAGTAACTTGAACCACAGACAAAGAGATGGTGAAGGTCAGAATAAATAAATAAATAATAATCTAACCTAAAATATACAAGAGAATAAAAACAAAAGGAAGGATGACGGTCTTAGTGAACAGATTAATATTATTTCATAGCAGCAGAATAAAAATGACGAAAAGATATTACCTGAAGCCAAATCAGGAAGATAAATTGCAGTGATATGAACTAAGAATGAAGACTTTAGAGGCAATAAAAGGTACACAGTTGAATCATTTCCCTCAATAAAAAAAAAAAAATAGGATACACACACAAAAAAAAAAAAAAACGCACTATTACCTGAAACTAAATGAAGAAGATAAGCTGCAGTGATATTATCTAAGAAATGCAAGATCTTAGAGGCAATGAATATCTCAAATGGAATAACTAGTTGAATCATTTCCCTCAATAAAGAAGAAAAGCAAACACGAAATTAGCATTATTACCTGAAACAAAGGAAACAAGATAAGCTGCAGTGATCGAAACTAAGAAATGGAAGACTTTAGAGACAACAAATGGCAAATGTCTCAAATAAAATAAATAGTTAAATAATTTCCTTCAATAAAACAAGGACAGGAAACACGAAAAAAGCATTAGTTCCATGAAATAAAATAAATAAGATAAACTGCAGTGATTTAAACTAAGTAATGGAAGACTTTAGAGACAATAAATGATAAATATCCCAAATAAAATGACTAGTTGAATAATTTCTCTTAATAAAAAATGATAAGAAACACGAGAAACGCATTAGTCCATGAAGCAAAACAAAGAACTGATAAACTGCAGATATAAACTAAAAAACTGCAAGACTTTAAAAGCAATGCATTGAAATGAATGGGTAAAGATCTCAAATGGAGTGACTAGTTGAATCATTTCCCTAATAAAAAATGATAGGAAATAGAGAAAAAAATGCAGAACTTCCTGAATCCAAACAAAGAAGTGATAAATGTAGAGATCTAAACTAAGAAATGGAGACTTTTAGAGGCAACAAATGGTAAATATCACAAATGAAGTGACTAGTTGAATTATTTACCTAATAAAAATTAATATGAAATAGAGAAAAATGCATAATTTCCTGAAACCAAACAAAGAAGTGATAAATGGAGAAATGGAGACTATTAGAGGCAACAAATGGTAAATATCAAGAATAAAATGACTTGCTGAATCATTTCCTCAATAAACGTGAATAGGAAACACGAAAAAAAAAATTGCATTATTCCCTGAAACAAAACAAAGAAGTGAGAAATTACCAAAACACACCTAAGCATTTTCAAACATAGGAATTTAGTGTTTGTTTTGCTCACAGGAGAGACAAAACAAAGGATCGTAGTCTTTAATCTTACTCTTACACAAAATTCACTTCCTTCTATTACAAATGTTATCACCTTACTATTCATGTTTGACTCGTGTAATGGAGAGAGAGAGAGAGAGAGAGAGAGAGAGAGAGAGAGAGAGAGAGAGAGAGAGAGAGAGAGAGAGAGAGAGAGAGAGAGAGAGAGAGAGAGAGAGAGAGAGAGAGAGAGAGAGAGAGAGACAGACAGACAGACAGACAGACAGACAGACAGACAGACAGACAGACAGACAGACAGACAGACAGACAGACAGACAGACAGACAGACAGACAGACAGACAGACAGACAAACCTGAGAAAGACACACAAACAAAATCTTACCTATTACTCCATCGTCTTCCTCTAATGAAATACAAAAAAAAAAAAAAAACTCTGATAAGACACTGCACACTCTCATTTTGGTTTCAGATTCATGTACACTTTTTACCTACCTGTTCCTTTTTTATCCTGTCACTTTAACCCCTTCAGCACTGGGACGCATATTTACCTTGACTTTTTGGTGTGATTAGACGATTTTTATTAACATTAAGAAGGATCTATGAAGGGTAGAAGTTTAATGGAAAGAGTCATCACTATTTCAATCCCCCACATGAGTTTCTGAAGCCGTATAAAGCCACCAAATAGTAAGCAGAGTGAATATGGAAACGCGTCCTGGTTATGAAGGGGTTAAGCTGAGGTTTAAAGGGTCACGAAGCAGAGATAAGGCGGCGATAAGGTGGAGGCAACTAACTCGGCACAGGAAACGACACAAAAGAGGGGCCAGGAGAATTGTGCACATTAGCAGCCTTTATGTCGTGTTTGTGTATATCTTTAGTGCTTTTTTGTGCATGAGTAAGAATATTTTGGCTTTATAATATTTCGCTGTTCTTTTTTTTTTTTTTTCTTCCTGTTTGTGTGTTTGTGAATTTGTTTTTCTGTTTAGGTTTTTATTTGTTTCCATCTTTCTCTCCTTCTCTCTCAATTTTTTTCTTTCTCTCTATATATCAATCTATCAATCTATCTATCTCTATTTATTTATTTATCTATCTATTTATCTATCTATCTATCTATTCATCTATCTATCTCTCTTCCCCTCCCATTCGGTTATCCCTTTCTCTCTTGCATCCATCTCCCTTTTCTTATTCCTCTATACATCCAGTTTTCTCTCTCATTAATCCTCATAACCCACAATTCTTCACGTCTTTGCGCTGCCATTTCGTTCACACGTCGATTGAAGAAACGAAAAAAAATAAAAAAAAATAAAGAGGCAGGGATGGGGTGGTGGGGAGGGCGGCCAAGGAGAGCGGAAATAGTGTCCCAATTAAGGTGTATTAAAATATTTCCTCCCTCTGTGTTATCTTGGGTGAAAAGACGAAAAAAATAAAACATACCATTGACTGACAATTTTTCCTCCTTTTAGGCGAAACCAGTTTGAGAGAAGACTAGTGATGAGGTAAGAGAGGAAGTGAGAGAGAGAGAGAGAGAGAGAGAGAGAGAGAGAGAGAGAGAGAGAGAGAGAGAGAGAGAGAGAGAGAGAGAGAGAGAGAGAGAGAGAGAGAGAGAGAGAGAGAGAGAGAGAGAGAGAGAGAGAGAGAGAGAGAGAGAGTTGTTTTATTTTTTGTTTATTTGTTTATATGAGTTTATGTCTGTCTGTCTGTCTGTCTGTCTGTCTCTCTCTCTCTCTCTCTCTCTGTGTGTGTGTGTGTGTGTGTGTGTGTGTGTGTGTGTGTGTATACTTGTTTATATATTCATTCGTCTGTCTGTCTGTCTATCTATCTGTCTATCTGTTCTCTCTGTCTCCTTCCTCTGCTCACACACACACACACACACACACACACACACACACACACGTCTGGAACACCTGTGGGCGGTCCCTGAGCCACATGTAATTACAAAATAACAAAGAGTCTTGGAATAAACCGCGACAACTCTCCACTCAGATTGTAACAAGATACAGGAGAGAGGGAGGGAGAGGGAGGGAGGAAGAGGGAGGGCAGGAGTGGGTGAGAGGGAGAGCGAGGCAAAGAAGTAAAAAAAAGAGAGGAGGAAAGAGGAAGGAAGAGAGTAAAAAGGAAGAAAATAATAGAGAGTAATAGAGAAAAAGAGGAGGAAGAAAGACAGATGTGAAGAATATGAATAGAAAAAAATGATAATAAAGAGCAAGAGAGAGAGAGAGAGAGAGAGAGAGAGAGAGAGAGAGAGAGAGAGAGAGAGAGAGAGAGAATTATTTACACACATCCCACTCCATTATCACCAGTATTCACTTGGAAATGCACTAATAAATTTGCACGTACATTGATAAACATCCCTCTTCTCTCTCTCTGTGTGTGTGTGTGTGTGTGTGTGTGTGTGTGTGTGTGTGTGTGTGTGATGGTTATAAGAAGCTAAGAGAGACTGAGAGATACTGGGGAAACACTGAAAGATAGAAGATCCTAAGAAAGACTGGAATGAGACAACGAGACTTAGAGATGAGGCTAGGAGAGACTGAGAAAAGCTGAGAGATACTGCAAAAAACTAAGAGAGACTGGAGAAGACTGAGAGAAGCTGGGAGAGACAACTAAATGCTAAAATAAACTAGGAGATGCTGGAAGAGGCTGGAAAAGACTGGGAGACGCTGGGAGAGGCTGGGAGAGGCTGGGAGAGGCTGGGAGGGACGAGATGGCGTGACTCCCGGCAGTACAAGAGGCGTTTCTCACCCTTCCAGCCCCACACCCTTGATTGTCCTCGCCTCCCATTGCCAACTGGATAATCTTGACGTCCACGGCGCCGCTGAGCTGTGGATATAGCCCCGAGCATAATACCAGGGAGCCCACGCCGCCGCCACCTGAGGGACTCCCGCCGGCGAGGCCCTTCAGGTGGCAAAGGTGAGGGTGATAGCGAAGGGGAAGGAAGGGGGAAGGATGAGAAGAGGTTGTAATGAGGGTATGTGAGAAGGATGCTGTGTAGAGGAGGAGGAGGAGGAGGAGGAGGAGGAGAAGCAGGAGGAGGAGAAGGAGGAGGAGGAGGATCTGTTTAATCTGTGTTGGGAAAGATGAGGATTAGCAGGAGGAGGAGCAGGAGGAGAAGCAGAAGCAGCAACAGGATGATGAGGAGGAGGAGGAGGAGGAGGAGGAGGAGGAGGAGGAGGAGGAGAAGGAGGAGGAGGAGGAGGAGGAGGAAGAGGAGGAGAAGAAGGAATATCAGTTTAACCTGAGGGTACTGAGGTGACAAATACAGTGCTGGAGAGAGAGAGAGAGAGAGAGAGAGAGAGAGAGAGAGAGAGAGAGAGAGAGAGAGAGAGAGAGAGAGAGAGAGAGAGAGAGAGAGAGAGAGAGAGAGAGAGAGAGAGAGAGAGAGAGAGAGAGAGAGAGAGAGAGAGAGAGAGAGAGAGAGAGAGAGAGAGAGAGAGAGAGAGAGAGAGAGAGAGAGAGAGAGAGAGAGAGAGAGAGAGAGAGAGAGAGAGAGAGAGAGAGAGAGAGAGAGAGAGAGAGAGAGAGAGAGAGAGAGAGAGAGAGAGAGAGAGAGAGAGAGAGAGAGAGAGAGAGAACCAGGCAGTCACGGCGCGGCAAAATTACTGTACGTGGAGTTTGTTGACACTACGAAACCTAAAAAAAAAAAAAAAAAAAAAATAACGAAAAAAAAAAAAAAACACGAAAAATTATATACACACACAGGGCTCATAGGAAAAGAGTAAAAAAAAAAAAAAAAAAAAACAAGCTTCCCCTTTGATTTGATTCCCCACACGTTCCTCCTCCAAACTTCCCTTGAGGCAGTGTCCAAGAGTCCCAAATGTCTGAATCACACGAACAAGCCTCGGATTACAGACAGAGGGGCCGTTTGTTGAGCTGAGAGCCAGTGCAGTTGTACCGTGTCGATAAGAATGAAATCAAAATGTCCTGAGATGCATTCACAGTTTAAAGATCTTGAGACATACGACATAAAAATTGCACAAGACTTATTTTTCTATCTATCTAACCTAACCTAACCTAAAATAAAATAGAAAAAAAAAAATATACACCACGATTTGCGGTTGAAAAAAAAGTAATATGCATCGATTTATTTTTTCTTTCCTTTCCTTACGACATAAAATAGATAAATATACAAGTTTTCTTCTTATTATCATTTGCACAAGGTTTATTTTTTTTTGTCTATTTTTTTTTCATAATTTTGATATGCATGATTTTTTTTTCTTCTTTCCGTACGACATAAAAATTGCATGTTTCTTAAATTTTTATCTATCTATTTTTTTATTTTTATTTTGATAACTATGATTATTTTTTCTTCTTTCCTATTTTCTATTTCTCGTTTCGTGTGTTTGTTTTCTTTATGGTATAAGTATATGTTAAAAAGGTAGATAGATAGATGGATAGACAAACACAGATGACTAGATAGATAAAAATGTAAGTTATTTCCTTATTATTACTCGTCTTCTTCTTGTGTGTGTGTGTGTGTGTGTGTGTGTGTGTGTGTGTGTGTGTGTGTGTGTGTGTGTGTGTGTGTGTGTGTGTGTGTGTATAACTTGTCTATCCATCTATCTTTTTTTATATTTCCTCATATGCTCCATCTCAACGTTCAAATTCAATTCCATTACGAACAAACACACACACACACACACACACACACACACACACACACACACACACACACACACACACACACACACACACACATAACACACTCCACTCTCACTCCATTATTTACTCTTAAGCTCAAACAACTTCGCGGGAAAAAAAATAACACTGCGCCGCTGTTTCTGTCTGCTTCCGGGAAAGGGCCGTGATTCATTCCACGTACCGGGAAGGATGGCACGGCTTGGAAATCACGTACAGTGCTTCTCGTGCATTTACCCTGAGTTATGAAGGAGCAGAGAGAGAGAGAGAGAGAGAGAGAGAGAGAGAGAGAGAGAGAGAGAGAGAGAGAGAGATTACAAAAAATTACAATTCTATACTATAAATGCAAGTGAAAAATAGAAGAAAAGAAAACGAAGAAAAATGGATTATCTCTCTCTCTCTCTCTCTCTCTCTCTCTCTCTCTCTCTCTCTCTCTCTAGTTTGGTTAGTGATAAGGGCGCGCTGTGTGGCCTTAACTTTTTCTCCTTCACTCACGAATTAATCTCATATTTATCACAAGTTTGGTAATTTTTTTTCTTATTTTCTCGTTTTCTTTTCATCTTTTTTTTATTTCCCTGTTATTTTTCTCTTATTTATCCTTTTTTCATTTTTTCCTTTGATTTTTTTGTTCGAGTGTGTGTGTGTGTGTGTGTGTGTGTGTGTGTGTGTGTGTGTGTGTGTGTGTGTGTGTGTGTGCGCGTGAGTGTGTGTATTTGCCTTTGTATATTTGAGATTGCATTACAATTCCTTGTTTACGATTGTGTACTCAATTTTTCACGCCAATGTATTCTTTATCTGCCTGTGTGCCTGTGTGTCTGTGTGTCTGTATGCCCGTCATAGCCAATCCCTCACGTTTCTACACTCACTCTCCCTCACACTCTTGCTTCAACACTAACTTAACACTACACTTTCCTACGCGGCTTCAGAACACGCAAGCCATTCACTTCAACACCCAGAAAGAGAAAGAGCAAGGCAGGGAGTCAGTCACGTGCGAGGAAGCAAAGCCACGCCGCCCATCGCCTCTCAGACACATTCACACCCTCTTCAGGTTTTGTCACATTTCGAAGGACACATCGGATCCTTAATAACAGCGTCCCGGGGCCCTGAAGCGTCCTGTTACGTCTGTCTCGCCCCGTCATCCGCGTCACGCCACGGTAGTTCCATCAGACCCAATGATATGAGACAACGGGGCGGGAAGATGGCCAAAAGTGCCCTTAATACTCCTGCGGATGGATCGTGTCAGGGTTAGCTAATGCCGGGGTATGCGCAGCTGGGGTTGGTGTCGGTGGCTGTCTGCGCACGCGATGTGTTTTGAGTGCTGAGTGTTGCAGTGATGGTATTCAGTACTGGTGTATAAAGTGACATATAAAGTAGCCGTTTCCTCCTGTTCTTTGGCTAACTATCGGCTGGGTAGGACTGATGACTGAGTGGGCCTTTTTTTTGCCTTTATTTTTCCTTGAGTGTTGAAGTGACGGTACTCAGTGTTGGTGTATGAAGCGAATGATGCCTAGACAGTTGTCTCTGTTCATTGGCTGTGTAGGGAGACTGGCGGCTGAGTGGGTCTTTTTTCTCTATATCTTTTTGTTACCCTTTGCCAGTCCTCCCCTCTTACTTGATAAAAAGGGAGATATAATGCAGTGATATTAATAGTAGTACAGAGATTCTAACTATTGCTAATGTGAGTCTTGCTTTTGTTTAGGTATTTATATGTTAGATATTCAAAAGTCTTCGTCTCGACTCGATTATTTTCACGTCCAAAATAAGAACGAGGCCTGTGCTCTCATTTTAGTAGACTCAGGAAGCCCATTGAGCTATTTGTCTATTTGTCTGTCTGTGTGTGTGTGTTTGTGTGTGTGTTTGTGTGTGTGTGTGTGTGTGTGCGTGCGTGAGCCCTGAAGTACAGTTTTAACTCTACCATTAAAACATTTGGAGGCATTGTTACATCTCGTGCTGGGAGGACGTGAGTGATGACATGACGAGCTGACCTATAACAAAGAGAAGGAGGAGGAGGAGGAGGAGGAGGAGGAGGAGGAGGAGGAGGAGGAGGAGGAGGAAGAAATACAAAAGAAGAAGTAATAGTAGTAGTTTAACCCAAAAAAGTGTACCCTCATTTAAAACATTGAGGGAAATTTCACAGACATTCACGACTCAACTCAACCAATTCCGCTGTTTTCTGATTCGCTCCTTACTCCATCACGTTTCTTTTTGCCCCTTCAGGCTTTTAGGTAACCAGTGCGCCCTGTAATACGCCGCGCTGCTGTGTGTTATCAAGAGCGCCGCTGGAAACACAGGCCTAATAGGGTGATAAAATGCAAGGCGCCTTTTGTAGTCCACATTTCCTAGTGATAGTCAAGGGGAATAATGACCCCATAAAGAGAACATTAGCAGCCACACTCACTGCCAGATTGAGACCAGAGACAGGGTTAAGTTGAAGGGGTTAGTAAGAATGCCAAACCAACGTGATCTTTCCTAATGCAGCATAACAGGGGAGTGTATTAATGTTTTTTTTTTTTTACTTACACACACACTCACTGCCAGATTGAGAGTAGACACAGGCACGGGTTAAATTGAATAGATTACAAAGAATGCCAAAACATAACGTAACCTTTTGTAATGCCGCATAACAGGAGAGTTTTTTTAATGTTTTTGGCTTCATTCACACACTCACAGCCAGATTGAGAGTAGACACAGGCACGAGTTAAGTGGAAGGAGTCAGTATGAACGCCAAATCTTAGACACAGGCACGGGTTAAGTTGAATAGGTTACAAAGAATGCCACATCTAACGTAACCTTTTCTTAATACAGCATAACAAGGAACCCAGAAACATTTTATTAGTGTTTTTATCGTCCTTCTGAGCTGTTAGGGATATATTAAAGGTGGTAATGCCTAACCTAACGTTCCCTTTTCTACTTTAGTATAGAAAGGAGTACAGGAACTTTTTATTAGTGTTTTTTATCATCCTTTGAGCTGCAGAGGTTATGTTAAAGGTGATATTAAGAGCAGCTAATCTAACGTAACAGCCACATTAAGAGGTGCTAAAGTAATTATGAGTCTAGAAATAATTTTATTAGTGTTTATTGTCTTTCCCAGAGGCTTAAAGTTATATTAGTGGTGATGCTGAATATATCTAACATAGAATAACTTTACCTAACATATCTAGACTTGTACATGTCACTGAACCAGGAATCTAGGAAGGTTTTATTGATGTGTTTTATCTTCCATTAAGACTCAGAATGTTGTGTTATTAATTTCTTCAGTACCAGGACGTATTTTCATATTTTTCTGGTTGTTATTCGGCAATTTTGTACAGTTTCAGAAAAAAAAATGTGATTAGAAAAGCAAAGACTCTGGCCATTAATCTTCTGACCTCCATAGACCCTTCCTAATGCAAATACAATCGTCTAATAGTACACAAAAAATCAAGGTAAAATTGCGTCTCAGTATTCCAGGGTTTAGAACATTACATAACTTTTTCTTACATAATACTAGGAAAACACGGAAGGATACCAGGTCGCATAGAACATTCAGAAGTATTTTAATGGTGCTTTTTATCTTCCGTGTTCCTTTGAAGCACGAGAGGTTATATTGT
Source organism: Portunus trituberculatus (assembly GCF_017591435.1). NCBI lineage: Eukaryota > Metazoa > Arthropoda > Malacostraca > Decapoda > Portunidae > Portunus > Portunus trituberculatus. The sequence goes on along the minus strand of NC_059278.1, from coordinate 18,386,751 downwards.
CATAGTAAGTTTACGTCAACTAACCTAACTAATTTTGGACGGATAATGAGGTCACAGAAGAAATCATGTTAGAAATTCAAAAGTCTACTTAAAGGAGAAAAAGATCTGCGAGTGATTACACAGGAAAATCTGAACCGTGAAAACATACAAGCAAGGTATTATTTCATTAGTATTCTATCATCCTTTGTGTTCTTTTGACCTATGAGGGACCAAATGGAAGGTGATACAAAACTAACCTAACCTAATCTAAAGAGACTTAAGCTCGTATTCTTAAACACTCCTGCGCTTCACGTCCACTGTTTCAAAAGGTTTTATTTAAATTTACACGAGTTTTTAAAGTGTTTTTGCAGTTATGGAGACAGAGTGACAAGGTTTCAGCATTATTAACTGGAGAAACACTCTAGAAAACCCCGCTAATCATTTATATGGCCTTGGGAAACTGTCGTGGTGAGAGAGCAAAGCGTTCCTGAATACGTGAATACAACCAGCACTGACAAACACCAGGTCACCATGAACTACAAAATCCAGAAGAGCAGAAGTCATTTACATCGCTATTTGTTTAACCTTCTTTGTGTTCCTTTTCGTTCCCTCGAGGTGCCGGTCAGGGAGCACCGAGCCGGCAGTCCTTTTATCTGATTGGTCAAGGTGCGGCACGGATGACCAATGATAACTCTCCATTACCGCGATAGATGAGGTTCAATTTCTCGCGATCTGATGAGGATTTAAGCTGGTACTTTCCAACAGTTCTGTGCTTCATCTCCACGATTTCAAAAAGCTTTATTTAAATTTACACGAGATTTTCAAGGTGTTTTATGGTTTTAGAGGCAGAGTGACAAGCTTTCTACATTATTAACCGGAGAACCACTCTTGAAAACCTCGCTAATCATCTCTGAGGCCTTGGAAAATAGTCCTGGTGAAAGAACAAAAAATTTTAACGAGGTTTATTTAAAATGACAGAAGTTTTAAAAGTGTTTTCACGATTCTAGAAGCAGTAACAAGATTTCTACATTATATACTGTTGAAAAACCCCCTTAATCATCTGTGTCTTTTGAAAATAGTCGTGGTGAGAGAGCAAAGCGTTTCTAAATACGAGCCTTTGACTTGAACAGAGCCCAGTTCATGCAAACCGCCCACCATGATATTGAAGGGGAGCGATCAGCAGAAGGCAGCGTTTAGGAGTGAAACTAGATACTTCATATTACAGTCTTTCTTAATGAGGTATTTCCATGTGTAGCGACGGAGATAGTAGTGGTGGTAGAAGTAGTAGTGGTAGTAGTGGTGGTGGTAGTGAGTGTGGCCGCCGCCCTACCCTCTATGCTGCAGTTAGAAACAAAAATTTGTCTGCAGTGATGGATGGATTCCCTCAAGGCGTCCACCTGCCCCGTACAATTAGCCTCCACACTCCTCCTCCACCACTACTACCTCCTCCTTCTTCTCCTACTCCTCCTGCTCCTCCTCCTCCATCTCCAGTTTTACCCAAAGCTGATAATCCGGTTTGAACAAAGTCTAGCCCAACCAACACCCACCGGACCTTCCCCTGCCCTGTTATTAAAGAGATGGACTTGTCATGCCGTCTGACACGATGATTTTATGTTCTCAACCCTGGCTCGAGATCTGCCGCCGCTTCGAAACCCTCCCAAGGCTCCGGTCCATGTAAATGTTTCGTTCCAAGAGACGCGGGGCAATATACCAAGGCGCAATATACAATCTCACGTTACCCACTCCGCTCTGACCTGCAGGGGTGGGGTGGAGTGGAGTGGAGTGGACGTCTATTCATTATGTTTCGAAGTGTATTCATTACGGCCAAATTCTTATCTCGTGTCTGAGCAGCTGTGAGGAGATTTGGCTCAAGTATGTCCGTGTGCTTCTTTGTTTTTGTAAGTGACGAGACGAGACGAGACGAGACAAGAGAGAGAAAGATAGAGAGAGAGAGAGAGAGAGAGAGACAAAATACACACACACACACACACACACACACACAGCTATGCCTACCTGCCCTCACATCTCCCCTCCTGTCGGCTGCCAGGTATAGACTCAAGACAAAAAAGAAAAGAGTAAGAAAATCAGAGGAAAATAGAAAGTAGGTAAGGTCAATTGATGGTCTACACAAGTCAATTTCCTGTCCATTACAAGTAACAGGACTGACGCGGAGAAGATAAGAGATAAGGAGCGATAGTAAACCCAAAAAGAAATAATAAAGTAACAACAAATGATAAAAATATGTTAAAATAAAAGAGAAAGCTTAGAATTTTCAGACCAATTACATTATCACTGTTTCTCATTGACTGCTTTGAATATATTTGTGTACAGGGGCCGCCGTGGTGCAGTGGAACCATGAGTGCTTTGGGGTCCGAGGGTCTCCAAGCGCACGGGTTCTAATCCTGTCCACGGTCCGAGTGTAGGTTGGGCTTTCTCACTGTGGGCAACGATTTCCTAGAGGTTGGGCTTTGAGATAGGAGGTAACCCCAAAAATTATGTCCTTTAGCCCATAAATTCCCGTGAAAAAGCCCACATGGTATAAATAAAAAAAAAGGCGCCTAGGTTTTCTAGAGTCGCTTTAGAGAGATGTTTTACTTTCCTAACCTTTGCTTTATCATGACAAGGCTCATAATTCATTTCTTAATTGTCTTAACTTTCACGACTAATCCTTCATATATTTCTCTGGTTAACTCTGGAACTCCCTGCCTGCCTCTGTATTTCCTCCTTCCTACGACTTGATTTCTTTTAAGAGGGAGGTTTCAAGACATTTGTCCCTGATTTTGGATAACTCTTATTTCTTTACGGGCACTGGCAATCTAGTGGGCCTTTTTATTTACATTTTTTTGCCCTTGGCCAGCTTCCCCTCTTGCATAAGAAAAATAATCTCCTTTCTAAGATCAGTATTCAGAAACGCTTTGCTCTCTCACCACGACAATTTCCAAGGCCATAGAGATGACTAGCGGGTTTTTCAAGAGTGTTTCTCCAGTTAATAATGTAGAAATCTAGTCAGTCTTTCACTAGAACTATAAAGAAAAAAAAACACCATAAAAAATCATGGACTCGCATTCACATCATGTTTTTTTCACATATATGTAGGAGAGAGGGCCAGCCAAGAGTAAAAAAAAAAAAAAAAAAAAAATTGAAAGAAAAAAAATAAGGTCCACTTGGATACTGGTTCTCTATAACTGAAGGAATTAACTTTCACTTCTTACTCTTCCTCTGACACTCTCTTACTGTTCAATATTCCTAGCTCTTCTACTTATTTCTCTGCTCTATTCAGTGTAGTAAATATGGATTCTTATGTGTCTTCTCTACCTAAATGTTAAGTAGGAGGAAGGTAAGGGAAGGAGAGGAAGCATAAGGAGGGGGAATGGTTAACAGAGGGAAGGAGGAAAGAAGGAGGATAGTGAAGGCAGGAAACTAGAGACGAAAAATCAGACGGAGAGGTAAAAATGAATGAAGGAAGAAAGGAAGGAAGGAAGGAAGGAAGGAAAAGGGAGGGAGATAAAATTGTAGCTTAGGAGGAAAGGAAGGAGAAAAAGAAAATAAAAAATAAGTATCCAGAGAGAGAGAGAGAGAGAGAGAGAGAGAGAGAGAGAGAGAGAGAGAGAGAGAGAGAGAGAGAGAGAGATGATGACTTCTCACACTAAGGGAAAAAGAAAATGGGAATCACTCAAAATCGTGACCCCTATTATGGACAAGCCAATCAAAACACCCTCCCCCTTCCCTCCCTCTCCTCTCCTCTCCTCTCCCTCCCTTTCCTCCCCCTTCCCTTCCCTCTAAATCCCTCCTTCCCTTACCCCTCCTTCCTTTTACCTCTTCCCTTCCTTCCTTGCCCTCCCATCCTTCCCATCCCTCCCTCCTCTTCCCTGTTCATCTCTCTCCTTCCCTCCCTTCTCTTCCATCCCTTCCTTTCAGTCTCCTCTTCCTCAACCCCTCTCCTTCATCTCTTCCCTCCTTTCCTTCACCTCTTCCCTTCCCTCCCTTCCCTCCCCTTCCCTCTTCCTTTACCGGTAGATCACTCTAATATGATGTCTTCTGTACTTAGGAGGAGGAGGAGGAGGAGGAGGAGGAGGAGGAAGGAGAGATGAGTAAGGTAAGTAGAAGGGAAGAAGAGGGAAGAAGGGAGGGAGAGAAAGGGTATAAGTGTGTGTGTGTGTGTGTGTGTGTGTGTGTGTGTGTGTGTGTGTGTGTGTGTGTGTGTGTGTGTGTGTGTGTGTGTAGAGAGGATTAAGGTGATGTATTCTCTCTCTCTCTCTCTCTCTACCTTAAAATTTACCCTTTTACAAATCCTTCCTTCCTTCCTCCTAAACCACAACCACCTCCACCTCCTCCTCCTCCAATACCACAAGTCTAAAACCACCACCTCCAACACCTCCCTCCTCCTCCTCCTCCTCCTCCACCAATCTTCCTCCGCTGTACCTGTCTCTGCCTTCCTCCCTCCTCACACCTGCGGGGCCGAGGGCGACAGGTGTGCAGCCCCGAGTGAAGTATTGTTATGCATGCACGGTTGGACAGCGAAGGTTTGGCCGGAATGTTGTAATTAGTTTTATCTTTAATTACTGGGCCAACCTCTTCCAGCCCTAACCCGCCCCTCACTCAAATAAATCCCCGACACACACACACACACACACACACACACACACACACACACACACACACACACACACACACATGGGGGAGGAGGTTTAGTGGTTCTGTTTGGTGGGTCAGTTATAGAAGATCGCCACTAGTTCTTTCCTCTCTCTCTCTCTCTCTCTCTCTCTCTCTCTCTCTCTCTCTCTCTCTCTCTGGGTGTAAGTACATGATTTTGCACTTTCTTTTGTGTGTTGCTTACCACTCTTGTCTCTCTGATCAATGAAGCCCATCACACACACACACACACACACACACACACACACACACACACACGTGCTGGTGTATAAATATCGATGATTTGAAGAAGAGAATGTTTGTAACCACATAATCATCATCTTCCTCCTCCTCCTTCTCTTCCTCTTCCTCCTCCTCCTCCTCCTCTTCCTCCTCCTTCTCTTACTCGTCCTCATTATCATCTTAACTTTACTTATTTTTTCCTTCATGACTATCAACCTCTCCTCCTCTTCCTCCTCCTCCTCCTCCTCCTTCTCTTCTACATTATCCTCTCCATTTCTTCACTATTTCTTTCCTTCCTTGGTAAAAAAAGACATTCTCCTTATTCATCCCATCACCATCTTCCTCACCATCATTCATCTCACCATCTTCATCTCCCCCTCATCATCTATGCATTCCTTTCTCATATCTCTATCTTCCTCTCCCCTTCTCCCTCATAATGATAAAGGAGGGAATAGGAGAGAGAGAGAGAGAGAGAGAGAGAGAGAGAGAGAGAGAGAGAGAGAGAGAGAGAGAGAGAGAGAGAGAGAGAAGCATTTCATTCTCTCGACGAAGAATGAGGGAGGTAAAAAGGTAGAAGAAGAAGAAGAAGAAGAAGAAGAAGAAGAAGAAGAAGAAGAAGAAGAAGAAGAAGAAGAAGAAGAAGAAAAGGAGAAGAAGAAGAAGTAGGAGAGAAAGAGAGAGAAGGAGATAATGACAAAGATAAGAAAGAAGAGAAGAGAGAGAAGAGAAATGATGAAAGAGGAGAGAGAGAGAGAGAGAGAGAGAGAGAGAGAGAGAGAAATAAGAGAAGAGAGAGAGAGAGAGAAAAAGGAAAAGAGAAAACTACACAACGAAGAGAGAGAGAGAGAGAGAGAGAGAGAGAGAGAGAGAGAGAGAGAGAGAGAGAGAGAGAGAGAGAGAGAGAGAGAATAGAGAAAGAGAAAAGAAAGAAACAAACAGAAGAAGAAGGAATAGAGAGAGAAAGAGAGAAAAAAAAACCCCTCACAACCAAGAGAGAGAGAGAGAGAGAGAGAGAGAGAGAGAGGGAGGGAAGGAAGGGAGGGAGGGAGGGAGGGATGTTCGAAGCTTCGTGACAAGGCCTCGTTTGTTTCATGAGCGGCTGGAGCCCCATACTTTAGCTTTCATCTCGATAACCTCGACTTATGAATCTCCACAGCCATGGGAAACACTCATTGGAACTTATCTTTTAATTGCACATTTTACGCATATCACACTGGTTACGACTCCTCCAAGCCGCTGCAGACACGGGGGAGGGATGGAGGGATGGAGGGAACGTGGAGGGAACGGAGGGAACGTGGAGGGAACGGAGGGAAAGCGGAGGGAAGGGAGGGAAGTTCATCTGTCGGAAATGTATGACAGGGTTGTCTTATATTTTTCCGATTACAATTTCCGCCCTTCACTTCTTCTTCCTGCCGTGGGTGAAGTATGTGTGTATGTGTGTATGTAGGTAGGTAGGTCTCTCTCTCTCTCTCTCTCTCTCTCTCTCTCTCTCTCTCTCTATTCATTGTCAGAGGAAAAAAAAGACAAGAAAGGAGAAGAAACTGAAGAGGAACAGTAAGAGGAGAAGGAAGAACAGGAGCAAGGAAGACAAGGAGGATAAGATAAAGAGGAGGAGGAGGAGGAGGAGGAGGAGGAGGAGGAGGAGGAGGCGGTCTTCAGTGGGAGAACAGAGATAATCTTCCTATGTCCATAAATTCTGATGTAATTTCACTTTGCTTCTCTTAATCGCACGCACACTCAATAGGGAATAGAACCCAACACACCCCAGTACCCCCCAACACCCCAATGCCCGGCCCCTCCAAGCCCGGCCCTCCAAGCCCCAGCCCCGCGAAGCACTATTGAAGTGGCCAGCGGGACGGGGCAAGGCGGGGCACGGTAAAGGAAATGGTATAGAGAGAGAGAGAGAGAGAGAGAGAGAGAGAGAGAGAGAGAGAGAGAGAGAGAGAGAGAGAGAGAGAGAGAGAGAGAGAGAGAGAGAGAGAGAGAGAAATAATTGAAGAGGACTACTACTACTACTACTACTACTACTACTACTACTACTACTATAATACTACTACTACTACTACTACTACTACTACTACTACTAGAAGGAAAGGGAGAGGAGAAACAAGAAACAAGAAATGCAAACATGAGAGAAACTGACACTCTATGGAAAGCGATTAAGAGATGAACAGTTTGAGAGGAAGAGGAAGAGGAAGAGGAGGAGGAGGAGGAGGAGGAGGAGGAGGAGGAGGAGGAGGTTTGCCTTGGTCTGAGTTCAGCAAGTCATGGTGGTAATTGTTATTAATAGGTCGTGGCATCTCCCTTAGTCACCAACAGACAGGTGGGTTGGCTAATTTACATGCTTATAACACCTCTCTCTCTCTCTCTCTCTCTCTGGTGGTAGTAGTAGTAGTAGTAGTAGTAGTA
>NC_059278.1:18349488-18371988 GCF_017591435.1 Portunus trituberculatus | reverse complement strand
CGCCGCGTCACGGTCAACACAGCCGCGACGTGCCTCGCCGCCACGCCCGCACAGCACCCTGGGGACACCTGTGGGCGCCGCGCTGCCCTCAACACTGCACTGCTCTGACCCTTGTTTAGTGCGGGTCGGGCTCGGCACGCCGCTCTGAGGTCAGCGGCCCCGCCAGGCGGTGGTCGGCGCCGTCAACACTGGTCCACCTCATCAAGGCGAGCCAATCTTCCCGTCAGCGGCGGCCGCGGATCCCTCAGCTGGACAGCTTAAAGAGCTAACATGATTATCCTTTGCGTCCAGTTTTCCAGGTAAAGAGATCACCTGGCCGCACACCCACGTCTCCAATCAACTTTAATCCAAGAGTTGCGCTTTACATCCATATTCGCTATACAGCCCCCCAAGTAGCAGTCATGGACACCACTGGCCGGATAGTAAGACGTGTAGCAGCACAACGCAATCTTTCCCTCAGCTTAAGGCCAGTGTTCGGAATTGCTTTGCTCTCTCGCTACGACCATTTCCAAAAACCCACAGGAATGATCAGCTGGCCTCTCAGGAGTGTTTTCTCCTTTCAACAATATAGAAATCATGTTAATTTATCACCAGACCAATAAAACCACCTTGAAAACCAAGCCTATATGCCTTCAACTAAAGGCTGTTAAAAATAATCGGAATGCAGGCAGAGGAGCTTCAGAACATGGCCCAAAGCCTCATGGTCGACCCTGTGTTTGGTTCCCGTGGTCATCGCACCGCGCTGCCTCGGAAGAGATGATGAGAAGAGGTGAAGTCTGATGTTTAGAGGCAGAGGTGAATGTTAATCAAGTCATCCCATCTACACGTCCCTCCTGCCCAGGTATTGAAGGTAACACGGCCTTACGTAACGAGGAATCAACACGTAATTATGAAGATGGGAAGGGAATTATACAGACCCGCCTAAAGGTGAAGACTGATAGGATGTTGTAGCACTAGTAAAGGAAAAAGTCCCCCCTATACCATTAGTGAATGTTGAGGGAAGTGTGTGGCGCCACCAATGAGCACCGCCTGACACTTCACTACTTTCCAATCAACAGCACCACCTTCAACTAACAACCTTTCTCTCCACGAAATGAAGTAAACACTCTGCATAACACTAACAAACCTAACACAATACAAGTTAACACCATAGACAAACCACACCGTCACCACACCCAACCAAACACCACACAACACTAACCAACCCCAACATAACACCAGAACCACCACAAACCACCACGAACACACAAAGGAAAACCCCAAAAATCAAAGTCATCTAACCCAAACCAACTATCCTGTGGGACGCTAAGCTACAGTCACTGAGCTGCATCAAGTCCCTCCGGCAAGCAAGCACACCTGGCCTCGCTAATGACACAGGATACACTAATTTCCACTGCCAGATCGAGGAAATGTTCGGCTTGCTATGGTATTTGATCCTGGTTTCGTGAGGCGGGAAGGAAGGAGCGCGTGAAGACAAGGGGAACGAGGAGGAGCAAGAGGGCGGAAGGGAGGGCGGGAAGGATTAAGGATATGAAGAATAGGAGTGACTACGTGGAAGAGAACTAAGATGAGAGCGAGAAGATTACAGCTGGGGGCGTAAGGAGGAGTTTAATGAAGGGTAATTAATGGAGTGGGGAAGGGAGAGGCAGGGAGAAGCAGGGGAGAGGGAGAGGAAGGGAGAGGAAGTCAAACAGCCACCGGAAAGGAAGAAATAAAAGGAAGGAAAAGTGGTGCAAAAATGAGGAAAACAAGGAGAGGAAGAGAGGAAGAGAGGAAGGGGGAAGCAGAGGATATGAGTAAAGAGATGAATAAATAGATGAATAAATAAATAGAAAATATAAATCGAGTAAATAGAAGGAAAATACGATAAAAAATACACTAATACACACACACACACACACACACACAGAGAGAGAGAGAGAGAGAGAGAGAGAGAGAGAGAGAGAGAGAGAGAGAGAGAGAGAGAGAGAGAGAGAGAGAGAGAGAGAGAGAGAGAGAGGAAGGGGAAAGCAGAGGACATTTCTAAGCAGTAGGCAAAAAATTGGTACTTAGCGGCGTCAATGCTCAGTAGAAGCGTGTAAATGCACTAAATTAAAGGCTAAACTTCCTGCCTGATACAAAAAAAAGCGTGAATTGAAGGGAAGGTGAGCGGCGAAGCGTCTAACGATACACACACACACACACACACACACACACACACACACACACACACACACACACACACTTTACGTCTCCCTCACACTCACCAGAACGTATCAAGCTCTGAGTGAAGAAGAAATGAGGTAAGTAAATAGAAGAAAACTATGATCAGAAATACTTTAATACAAACACACACACACACACACACACACACACACACACACACAGAAGCAGTAACACGAACCAAACCTCCCAAAACAACACGAGCAAACACAAAATGATAATTGCATGAGAGAATGAACGAGAAACTAAATTAAATAAACACACAATGCACTACCACCACCACCACCACCACCACCACCACCACCACCGTCTCAATAACAATCACACTTCCACGTTCGTTTGTCTTCATTGGGAATTTATTGGCCTCTGAATATTTCCTTGGCAAAATATTCCTGTGTGAGTCAAGGCTGGTTATTAGTTCTTTTCGTGACGGGAAGAAAGTATTTATAGCTCTCGACTCTGTCCGCCCACGAGAGGGAAAAAAGTGCAGGGGAGGAAGAAAAGAGAGGGAAAAAAGTGTAGGAAGTAAAATGAAGAGGAAAAAGGTGAATTCTTTTTCGTTGTGGGTTTGTCTTTGTCTGTCTGTCTGTCTGTCTGTCTGTCTGTCTGTCTGTCTGTCTGTCTGTCTGTCTGTTTGTCTGTCTGTTTGTCTGTCTGTTTGTTTCTGTTTATTTCTTTCTGTCTCTCTCTCTCTCTGTCTGTCTCTGTTTCTCTCTCTCTCTCTCTCTCTCTCTCTCTCTCTCTCTCTCTCTCTCTCTCTCTCGTACATTTGTGGTTCTTTTTTATCGTCTTTTGTTCTACTTTTTCCAGTATTTTCATCGTATTTTTGTTATGAGCACGTAGACTTATTATTATTATTATTATTATTATTATTATTATTATTGCTATGAAAGACAACTCAGTGAATACCGCGGCAACATTAAGAAGAAAAAAAAAATCGAAAATAAAAGAAATCGATAATAAAGGTTTAGAAAGAAATGAAAAAAAAGACAAAAACAAAATTATGACCCAAATTCTTTTCTTCTCTTTTCATTTTCTCATTTGGTGATAAAAAAAAAAGTTTTGGGTAAAATTTCACAATCAAATTAAATGTCTACTTATTTTCTTTATATGAAGAGTACAGGAATTATTCTCAGTCTGTCTGTCTGTTTGTCTGTTTGTCTCTCTATCTGTCTGTCTGTTTGTCCATCCATCTGCCTGAATATTTGTCTGCCTGTCTATCTATCTGTTTCCTTTTTTCTATCTGTGCTCTCTCTCTCTCTCTCTCTCTCTCTCTCTCTCTCTCTCTCTCTCTCTCTCTCTCTCTCTCTCTCTCTCTCTCTCTCTCTCTCTCTCTCTCTCTCTCTCTCTCTCTCTCTTCTGTCCCCAATTGTTGTATACAGATTAGGTTTTGAGAGCACTACTGTCTATCTGTGTGTTGTATCTCTCTCTCTCTCTCTCTCTCTCTCTCTCTCTCTCTCTCTCTCTCTCTCTCTCTCTCTGTCCCCAATTACTGTATACAGGTTAGGTATTGAGAGCACCGCCAAGAATGAGGGTTCGATCAAGATTACCCTGACGAAGGAAGGCAGGAAGGTCGTCGCCAGGCCGTCTCGCTGAGAAATGACCGTGATAATGAAGCCAGACGACCACACCGCGACTCACCACGACCGCACCACGATCACACCACGACCCGCCACGACACGTAAGCTCCCGAGACACGATCGCGCGAGGATTAATACGAGAGAATAAATAAGAAGCGCAAACAGACTTAACCAGCGCATGACCGATCAGGGGAACACGGAAGGGCATAAAAATTAGATACATACACAGACACACAGACGCAGAAGGGAAAAAAAAGTGAAGCGAAGCGAGGCCACACGAAAACCCGAACGCAAATACACACACATACACACACACGAACACGAATTAAGACTCATTTTGACGCTACATTCACCAGAGAGACAAAAACCGAGAAATTGAAACTCGAAACGCACTAAACCCCTCAAAAAAATCAGAAAAAAACACCAAATCACCATGAAAAATCTCACAATATGCTTCACAACCCGACAGGAAGAAGCCGCCGCGACCTCTCCATTTTTCCGAGAGTTGGAGGAATGACCAATGCCTGATTTTAGTGATTTGAATGCATGCGATCCTCCCATCCATCTCAGGGCGAGGCGACGAGCCAGCCGCCAGTCAATAGTTGGTGAGGCAAGCCTGTGATTTGAGCTTCTATCCACACGACGGCGGGAGGCGCATCCAGGCTCAGGGAGTGTGAGAGACCGAAGGAGGGAGGGAGGTAAGGGAGTGAAGGGAGGAATAACGTTATGAGGGAAGGATTCGAGTGACGGTATGAGATAGAAAGGAGGAAAGGAATGAGTAAGGAAGTAAATAGAAAGGTGAAAAGAAAAGAATGGTAATAAAGGAAGTGAGAGAAGGGAAAGGAGGAAAGGAATGACGTTATGAGGGAAGGATTGGAAAGAGAATATGAGTAAGAGAGAAAGGAGGAAAAGAAGGAAGGAGTAGGAGGGTGGAAGGAAAAGAATGGTGATAAAGGAAAGGAGGGAAAATGGGAATAACGTTATGGGGAAAGAATTGAAGTGACGGTAAGAGTGAGAGAGAGAGAGAGAGGAGGAAAAGGAGTAAGGAAGGAGTAGGAATGTCGAAGGAAAGGAATGGTGATAAAGAAAAGGAGGGAAGGGTAGTGTGAGGGAGAGGGAGAGGAGAGAGTGAGGGAATAAGAATTTCAGGAAGGCAAGGAAGAGAGAATTATATATGAGGAAGAAGAGAAGAAAGAGAAGAAAAGGTACATTTGATCAAAGAAAGGAGAGAGAGAAAGAAAATAACAAGAATAGAAATAAAAAAAAGAGAAAGAGAAAAAAAGGAACATTTAATTAAACAGAAAAAGAGAAAAAAATAGAGAAACACACACACACACACACACACACACACACACACACACACACACACACACACACACACACACACAAACACACAAACGACAACAACACCAACGTTTCCAAAAATGTATAAAAAAAAGAAAAAAGAGAAAAAACCCATTTAATTAAACAGAGAAACAGAGAAAGAAAAAAAAAAATACACACACACACACACACAAGAACAACAGTAACAACAACAACACCAACACCAACACCAAAGTTCCCCCAAAAATGCATATACACCCTTCATTACCATAGACCAACACTCCACTCTCTCAGATCAGCTTAAACCATCTCGGAATCTGCCAGTCGCTTATTGAACCTCATCCATAACACCTTTAACAAGCTCTCCTCAGACCCTTCACAACGCCAGCAAGGCCCCGAACACACCACCTCCTCGGGAACCACACCGCAGGAAACCCGTCTCTCTTCACAGGTAACGTAGGGACTTGCAGCTCTCCGTCTTCCTGGGCAGTGAAGTTCGTCAGGTTCCCCGTGGTGAGGTCGAGAAGCCCCCGTGGAGTTGCCGAGATGAATGTGTTAATTTGTACAGTATTAATGACAGGACGGGAAGGTGTAAAGGAAGGCTCGTGGTGAGGTGAGGCAAGGTGAGGTGAGTTGGAGGAGAGAGAGAGAGAGAGAGAGAGAGAGAGAGAGAGAGAGAGAGAGAGAGAGAGAGAGAGAGAGAGAGAGAGAGAGAGAGAGAGAGAGAGAGAGAGAGAGAGAGAGAGAGAGAGAGAGAGAGAGAGAGAGAGAGAGAGAGAGAGAGAGAGAGAGTGTGTGTGTGTGTGTGTGTGTGTGTGTGTGTGTGTGTGTGTGTGTGTGTGTGTGTGTGTGTGTGTGTGTGTGTGTGTGTGTGTGTGTGTGTGTGTGTGTGTGCTTTGTACCTAATTTCTTTAGTTGGTTACTGGTTTACGGGAGAATGGAAAGGGAAAAAAGGGTTGAGAGAGAGAGAGAGAGAGAGAGAGAGAGAGAGAGAGAGAGAGAGAGAGAGAGAGAGAGAGAGAGAGAGCAACCTTAGCTTCACTCTCTTCATGAAGGACAAGACTCACAGTTCTCTTAACCCTTTCCCTAGCCACTAACCACCCCTCTCATTAACCACTAACCACTGTGGGACATCTCTTCTCGTCCCACACCCATTCCCAAATACTGTACTCGCTGGAAATGACAAAATATACTCCTTTTCATTCTCTTTTCTCCCTTGCAAATATTAATCACACGTTAGTTCCAGTCCTGTACACTGCATAGAGCTGTGAAATGGTTAACTTCCACTAAATCTTGCTTTATACCCCACCAAGAGAGAAAATGTAATGTCACAATCTCTACGCTAAGTCATTTCTCAGCATCACATCGCATTTCAACACCTCAGGATATCTGCAATGCGCTCTTGCCTCACCTCTGCCCCGGTACAGTAATCTAGCCGTCTCAGTACTGCCTCCACCTGCTTCTCACGGCCCGTAACTCGCAGCTGCAGTGACATTACCAAACCCAAGAGGATACCAACTGATTTTTACAGTGGTTAAGAGCTCGTAAGGTCGAAATGTATATGCGTTGGTTATGTAATTTAGCTCCGTCTGGCGTATTCCGGTTTTTAATATCTCTCTCTCTTGCTTGTAACATGATATGAGGTTTGTCTGTGAAGGCTGGGTTTACTGATTCAAGTGCGGTCAATTTATGCTTGAGTTTTTGCTTGTGAATGCATGTTACGATGAAAACTTTGTGTCTAGTCCTCCTCTAAGTGGATTGGAGTGTTGTATTAAGCTGGTACTTGTTTTTGAATACACGTTAGGGTGAAAAAGTTTGCATTTACTTCAAGAATGTTTGGTTTACGGTGCGTTTTTACTTGTGTGTGTGTGTGTGTTAGGATGGGAAGTTTGCATTCAGTTCCCTTCACAGCAGGATTGAGGCGTTCTTCTTGGGATATGCTTTTCGAATGCATGTTAGCGTTGAAAGCCGCAGCTAATCCCTTTAAATGGAGGTTAGGTGCTCTGTGTCGGCTGTGTGTTTGCTGGTGATTGCATGTTGAGGTTCAAAAGTCGAATTCAACTCCATTAAGTGAAATCGAATACTACTCTTTGTCATTCCTGTTGGTTTTGTAAAATTGGATCCGATATCCTCTTTCCTTCTTTTACATGCGAATTTGTTGCTTTTTTACTTGCGCTTCATGTGATAAGGAAAGGAAATCTGAGAAGCATTGATTCGTACTTCTCTTTCTCTATTTCCTTCACGCGAACTATGAAAGGGGAAGCAGCACTAGTGAGTTGATCCTGTCAGGGAGTGTGTGGTGGTGGTGGTGGCGGAGACGGCGGTGGTGGTGGTGGCGGTGGTGGTGGTGGCGGTGGTGGTGGTGGTGGTGGTGGTGGGTGGTGGTGGCGCGGTTCATTACATTAATGCAGCAAAAACAAACAGATGTGAAGCCAGAAGCGTTGGAAAATTGTAGGAGTTACTAATATTTAAGATCAACTCTTGGAAATCTTATCGTCAGAGAGAAAGAGAGAGAGAGAGAGAGAGAGAGAGAGAGAGAGAGAGAGAGAGAGAGAGAGAGAGAGAGAGAGAGAGAGAGAGGAGAGAGAGAGGGGGGAGGGGGTACAGTGGCGTCAATAAACCACACCTTGGCTGCAGGAGGAGGCTCGGGTGCCAGCGTGTGATTAGCCCGTCAGGTTCCCGCGGTCAGATAATGACACCCCGTCACTGACACACACCACCGAGCCCAGCCTGACGCCGCCGCCGCCACCACCACCACTGCCACCCACCGCCACTACTGCTGCTACCACTGCTACCACCATCACACCTGCCACCGACGCAATATTCTACACGCTTTTACACTCTAGACACCTCCTGCTACTACTACTACTACTACTACTACTACTACTACTGGTACTGTTAATGGTGTTACTGATGGAATACTGTTTCTAAAGGTATTACTAAACATTTAATGAGGTATATGTTTTTTTAAGTAAGAGGGAGAACTACTAAGGAAAAAATACTGAATGTTACAAATAAATAGGCCTATTTGAACTGCAGTCTCTGAAGTTTTGAAATGTTTACCTATCGTTCTCTTCATTACGTTTCATTTTTTTTTTCTTATTTGTCATTTTTTGTGAGTCAGAAGTTTCGTTTCGGCTTGCAAGGCTCTCTCACTCACTCCTTCACTCCCTTACTCACCCACTCACTCACTCACTAATTCATTCCCTTACTCACACACTCACTAACTCACTCATTTGTCCGTCCTTTGGCTAATTCTATGGGCTCTGTAACGAGACTAACGACTGAGTGGGCCTTTTTTTCTTTATATTTTTGTTACCCTTGGCCAGTACTCCTCTCTTACATAAAAAAAACTCACTCCCTCACTCACTCACTCTCTCACTCACTCACTCGCTTTCCAGACTCACCTTCACCAGAGACATACCTGAGGGACTTGGTGGGGCAATTAAGGTGATGGAGGGGAGAGAAGGAGGAAAAAGAGGAGGAGGAGGAGGAGGAGGAGGAGGAAAAGGAGGAGAGGCAATTGATTCAGTAACAATGGCGGTGATATCCTTGAAGTACCTCACACACACACACACACACACACACACACACACACACACACACACACACACACACACACACACACACACACACTTTATTGCACAGTGGTAACATGGTAAAAAGAAGGAGCAGAGGGCCCAGGAGCACATCCAAGGAGCTGAAGGACACAGGAGGAGGCCCCGACCCGCCCACTCCTGCAGGGGACAGCTGGGGAGGGAACGACGGAGGAGAAAAAAAGGGAGGGAGGGAAGGAGGTGAAGTGAGAGAGCAAGAGGTGATGGAAGCTTGCAATGGCGTTACCTTCGTCTTGTGTGTGTGTGTGTGTGTGTGTGTGTGTGTGTGTGTGTGTGTGTGTGTGTGTGTGTGTGTGTGTGTGTGTGTGTGGTTGTTTTAGTAATGGAAATTTCTACAGGGTGATGTAAAAATTTTGGGACAAGAGTAATGATAAATTGTTTGCTAATGTTTGTTTGTACACTGAATATGAACTTACAAGTACATACAAGAACCAAGTAAGTGGATACTCGTACTACTACAGGTAAAACCCCCAGCCTAACCAAACCTAACCTAACCTAGAAATGGAACCTAATTGTGTGTATGTACGTAAAAGAGTAAATAAAGGAAAGATATGGCTGTGTGTTATTTCAAGGGCACATCACAGCACAGGTAAGATAGACAGGTAGAAGCCCCGCCCACACTGAGACTCAAGCACCACCAAGAGGACTTATCTGACACGTGTTTCCTGCCCTCACAATATTTACGCTGCCACCAACACACCCTCACCCGCCAAGCTCACCCTCCTCCCTCACCATCCACCCTCACCCTTCACTGTCGCGTACCACTGTCACACTCCACCATCACCCACATGATCACCCCCCCACACTCTCCTGCCATGTTCACCCCCACGCTCATCTTCTCTCATAACGCAACAGAACATAACTTGAAGAGAGAGAGAGAGAGAGAGAGAGAGAGAGAGAGAGAGAGAGAGAGAGAGAGAGAGAGAGAGAGAGAGAGAGAGAGAGAGAGAGAGATGATTCAAAACTCTAGAAAATAAAATAAAAGGCAAAGAACAAAAGAAAATAATAAATCAGAGAAAGGATAAACTAGTGAATGGAAAACTGAAGGACGAATTAGTCAAAGAAAATGGGAAAAAAAGAAGAAAAATAAACTATCAAATCTATACAAGTGAAGAGATTTTCACTGCTTTAACACTCCAAGGAAGAGAAAAAGATAAAAAGAGAAAAAATAGAGTAAGCTAAGAAGAAACTAGAAGAAAACGAAAAAGTGAGAAATTCAGGATAGGGAAATGAGAAAAAAAGGGAAGAAAGAAACAAAACAAGGACAAACTAGAAAAAAGCGAAAAAGTGAGAGAAATCAAGGACAAGGAAATGAGAAAAAGAGAAAACAAAGGAAAAACTAGAAAAAGTGAAAAAGTGAGAGAAATCAAGGACAAATAAATGAGAAAAAGGAGAAAAGAGAAATAAAAATCAGAGCGAACTAGAAAAAAATGAATAAAAAAGAAATGAAAATAAAAATAATGATACACTCATAAAAAAAACTAACAAAAAATGCGAAAAAAAGAAATAAAAGAGATGAAAAAATAAACTCAAGGACAAACTAGTAAAAAAAAACGAAAAAAAACGAAAAAAATCAAAACAAATCAATGAAAAAAAGAGAAAAAAAAACAGAACCAAAATAACAAATAAAAAAAATGAAAGAAACAAAAAAATCAAGGACAGAATAATGAAAAAAAAAGAGAGAGAGAGAGAGAGAGAGAGAGAGAGAGAGAGAGAGAGAGAGAGAGAGAGAGAGAGAGAGAGAGAGAGAGGAGAGAGAGAGAGAGAGAGAGAGAAGGATAGACTCTAGTGACAAGATCCAAGCTATCAATGTACCAAAGAAGAGAGAGAATGCACGAGTGAGAGAGGGTCCCTGGAGGGCTTGGGAGAGAGAGAGAGAGAGAGAGAGAGAGAGAGAGAGAGAGAGAGAGAGAGAGAGAGAGAGAGAGAGAGAGAGAGAGAGAGAGAGAGTCAAGGCGGCAGAGAGACAGAGACACAGACAGAGAGAGGCACAGGCAGGGGAGGGAGGATGCAGGGAGGGGGTAGGGGTGGCAGGGGAAGACAGGGATCACCTCGACTTCTCTCAGTCTTTTGTATTTTTTTTCTTCTTCGTAATTACACAATCACGCATTTCCCTCTGTAGCTTCAGGGGGTCTCTCTCTCTCTCTCTCTCTCTCTCTCTCTCTCTCTCTCTCTCTCTCTCTCTCTTTCTTTTTTCATTCATTCATTCTTTCTTTCTTTCTTTCTTTCCTGAGAGAGAGAGAGAGAGAGAGAGAGAGAGAGAGAGAGAGAGAGAGAGAGAGAGAGAGAGAGAGAGAGAGAGAGAGAGAGAGAGAGAGAGAGAGAGAGAGAGATCAGTATCGGAATGTTACCGTCACGTGGGGTCTACAGCCTCTCTCTCTCTCTCTCTCTCTCTTGATACAATCCTATCTAGAACATCATCCGGAGTTTTTATCATCTCGTATTGTATTTCAGAGAGAGAGAGAGAGAGAGAGAGAGAGAGAGAGAGAGAGATAACAATCCACAAACCACAAACATAAAAGAAACACAAAACTGAGGAAGGAAAATAGAGATAGAGAAACATATCACAAAAAGAGAGAGAGAAAAAAAATAGAGAGAGACGAGCAGTGTTTTGGAGTGACTCAGTAAAAGAGGAGGTGCCTGACGAGGGTGTCCGCGGCTGCATGTGGCGCCCTGAGCGAGATGAGGGAGTGCAAGGCCGGTGATGGACAGACACGGTACTTACTGGACAGCTCGAGTCAGCGCCAGTGTTTACGTGATCAGCTGATATAAGAGTGGGCCACCAACTCAAGACCCTACCTCTCTCTCTCTCTCTCTCTCTCTCTCTCTCTCTCTCTCATCTTTCCCTACCTTCTCTTTCTTCTACCTTTCCCTTCATTATTAAGCTCTAATCTTCCTCCCTATTCTACCCTCCTAACATAAGACCCCTGAGTGTCCCTGCCTTCCTTATTCCATCTAACTTAACCTAACCTAACCTAACCTAACGTAACCTAATTTAAGCTTCCGTATCTATCTTTATCTATATTTTCCTTCCTATCCTACACTTGTAACCTAGCTATTCTTCCCTTTCATGCCTTCCCTATCTCCCTATCCTTCGTTTTCTTTCTATTCTTCTCTATCCTTCTTAACTTTTATCTTTTGCACCATTCCCTGCCTTCTTTACCCTTCTTCAGTTCTCTTCAGCTTCTCTCCATGCCCTCCTTCTCTTCCTTCCTTACCTTCCTTCACCATCTCTCTCAATGCTCTTCCTTCCTTCCCTTCCTTTACCCTTCCTTAGTTCCCTTCAGCTTCTCTCTCCATGCCCTCCTTCTCGCTATACCCTGACCGCCTCTTATCCCTCCCACCCACCACTTCCCCCTCCTCTGACCCTTCCTTCTCCTTCTCTCCGCCGACCCAGAGGCAATTCTGTGTCATTTCACTGTAAATTGCGTAAATATCTGGGTTTTTTGTTGGTCTCGCTGTGTTTCTTCCTTTCCTCCTTTTTTTTTTCTTTTGTTTTGTGTTCTTTTCGCGAGTGGTTCTATCCGTCTTAATTTAGGGTTAATTAAGAGGATTGTGGTCTATTGTAGGATGACGTGGGATTGTTTCTCTCTCTCTCTCTCTCTCTCTCTCTCTCTCTCTCTCTCTCTCTCTCTGGGTGTAATAATGTAATTTTTTGTTGTTGTTAATTTATTTGTACATCTCAAGTGTTAGTAAGCTCTTTTATTTTTTGGTTTTCTTTTTATGTAATGAATTAAGTGAGAGGGTAATTATTGTGAGAGTGGCGCTTCTATTTTGCTTCCCTTGCCACTGTGCTGTGTGTGTGTGTGTGTGTGTGTGTGTGTGTGTTTGTTTCATGATAGTCTGACTTGTATATGTCTTACTATTCGAGTAGTTCTCAATTATCTTTCTTGTTTGACTGCCTTTCCTTTTCTCTATCTGCCTCTCAATTTATCTATTTATCTATCTATCTATCTATCTATCTATCTATCTATCTATCTATCTATCTATTTATCAATCTATCTATCTATCTATCTATCTATGTATCCATCTATGCTCACCTGTAGATATCACCTGTCCCCCCACACACCAGTGCACCATGTAACCTGCGCAGGCGCTGAAGGAACCACTACCATCACCACCACTATTACCACCACCACCACCACCACCACCACCACCACTCTGAACCTATCCTAACTTAACCTAACCAAACCCAAATACTGACAGATTTTTAATACATAACCAAACCAAAACTGCACTAATAATTAAAAACAACACCATAGAATTTACATTGCCTTAAAAAAAATCGACGAAAAGAAGGAAGGAAGGAAGGAAGGAAGGAATATAACAACGAATCTTCTCAACGATGTGACAAGAAAAAAAATAATAATAATAAAAGATAATGACCAAAAATTCAAGAAGCCATTAGACCTACACATGGGAGGTCTAAAGGTACTAATGTTGACCTGCGATGAAGGGTCAAGCTAGGTCACATATGCTTGAGGTCACATAGAGAAGCTTGGATCGTACGAAGCCAAGAAGCCACAAAGTATAGTGCAGGAAATCTTGAAATGTGAGAGAGAGAGAGAGAGAGAGAGAGAGAGAGAGAGAGAGTATAAAAGACAGGAGGAGTAAAGAGATAAAAGGAACGATTATAATGAGGAGGAGGAGGAGGAGGAGGAGGAGGAGGAGGAGGAGGAGGAGGAGGAGGAGGAGGAGGAGGAGGAAGAGAGAAGGAGGAGGAGGAGGTAATCAATGAGGTCCTGCCATAAAGAAATTCCTGCACTTGCAATAAAAGCTTCACTGCGGAGTTGCGAAGCTTCGATACACTGCTTCACTCTGAGGTCCGAAGGGTACGAACCATTTTTTTTGTTCCCCTACAGTTTTACAAGCCAGAGAGAGAGAGAGAGAGAGAGAGAGAGAGAGAGAGAGAGAGAGAGAGAGAGAGATCGCCACAACACTTTTTCTTCTTTCAATCCTTCTCACATTTCTATCTCAAAAAAAAAAAACTTCAAATCTTATCACTAACTTCTTAACAGCCCATCAAAACAACTCACTAGCTCCAGAACTTCACTAAATATGCCTTCAACTTCATCTACAACTTCTCCATTTCCCTCCATTTACTTCTCTTACTCCTTCCTCCCTTCTCTCACTCACCCCATTCAGAAAAAAAACAGCAAAAAACACTAAATTTGAGGAAAAAAATAAGTTACTCCTTGAAATTATGACGCTACCTCGTTTTCTATGACTAGCTAGGGTCAGGAGATGTGCCCATTAGCGCCACCTAGCGGAGGTCTTGTAGAAACTTGAGGGTCTAAGAGAGATATCAATTGTTTGCGTGTGAGAAGGCAGTAGGTGGTGGTGGTGGTGGTGGTGGTGGACAATGAAGACGAAGAAAGAGGAATGTGGAAGGAAAAGATCGGTTGATAATTATGTTTTTCAACCTATTCCTTTCTCTCTCTCTCTCTCTCTCTCTCTCTCTCTCTCTCGAGTATTATCAATTTTTTTCACTTTTCTTTCAAACACACACACACACACACACACACACACACACACACACACACACACACACACACACACACACACACACACACATTCTTTCTACTCGATATCTCTTTGTAATTTTCTTTTTGTAGTTTCTCTCCATTTTTTTTTCTCTTCCTTCATCTGTTTTGTACTTGAGAGAGAGAGAGAGAGAGAGAGAGAGAGAGAGAGAGAGAGAGAGACTATTCCAAGTTTCCTAATTATTGTTTTTGTTTTGAGTTTTAAGACATCAGAAAATAATCTTTTGAAAAAACTGCTGACTGATCTTAACTCTCTCTCTCTCTCTCTCTCTCTCTCTCTCTCTCTCTCTCTCTCTCTCTCTCTCTCTCTCTCTCTCTCTCATCTTGCCCCGGATAATGCCTCCTCTCATCTCGTTTCCAGGGATTTCACAACACATAAAAAAAAGAGAAGGGAGGAAATATGTTTGTGCGATGCGACTCAATAAGAACGAGGGTGAATAACCTAAAATTTCCTTGACCTGATTGAAGAATAACCTGACGGAGACGATCTGATGGGGACTTAAATGGACAATAATGGGGCAGTGGGTCTCGAGGGAAGGATGGCCTGGCTTGTGGGAGAAGGAAGGGACCGAGACAGACGGGTTGTAGTGAGGAGGGCCGCTATAGGACAGGTAAGGACAGTGATGACAGGTACACTACTCACCTGGTGAAAGCCAAGATAGGACTCGATGTTGTGTGTCGCGAAGAAGACCTCGCCTTCGCACGCCAGGATCACCAAGAAGCCGTTCAGAGCCTGCGGAAGGGGAAGAAGGACAAGTTATCGGGTGGAACACTGTAGGAGGGGAAGTAGAATACATTATCGCGTTGAACATTGCAGGAGGATGAAGAAAAAGTATGTTATCGCTTTGAACATTGCAAGGAGAGGTAGAAGGACAAGTTATCGCGCTTAACACAGCAGGAGGATGAAGTGAAAGTGTGTTATCGCTTTGAACATTGCAGGGAGAGATAGAATGACAAGTTATCCCGTTAAATAATGCAGGAGGATGAAGAAAAAGTATGTTATCGCTTTGAACATTGCAAGAGGAAGAAGAATGACAAGCTATCGCGTTGAATATTGCAGAAGGGAAGAAAGACAAGTGATAGGATAGAACTTTGTAGAAGGAGGGAAGTAGAATATATATGTTATCGCGTTAAACATTGCAAGAGGGTGAATAAAAAGTGTGTTATAGTTTTGAACATTGCAGGAGAGGTAGCAAGACAAGTTATCTGGTTGAGCATTGAGGAGTGGGGAAAGAAAGTGTTTTACCGCATTCAGTATTGCAGGATTGGGAAGAATATTTCATAGCGTTGAATAATGCAGGAAAGTGTGTTATATCGTTACATTAAGGGAAGAATGAGTTTTATTGGGTGGAACATTGCAGGATTAGAGTGGAAAGTGAGTTGTCGCGTTGAACATTGCAGGAGAGGAAGGAGAACGTGTCAGAGCGTTGAATATTGCAGGATGTTGGAAAAAAATTGTGGTATTTCGTTGCAGGATTGGAATAGAGAGTGTGTTATCTCTTTGAACATTGCAGGAGGGATAGAAGAACGTTGAATATTGCAGGAAAGGGTAAGAAAAAGTGTTTCATTTCGTTGCAGTAAGGGATGAAGAACGTGTTATTGCGTGGAACATTGCAGGATTAGAATAGAAAGTGTGTTGTAGAGTTGAACATTGTAGGAGGGGAAGAAGAATATATCATAGCGTTGAATATTGTAGGAAAGTGAAGAAAACGTGTTATTTCTTTGCAGGATTTAGATAGAAAGCATATTTTCGCACTGAGCATTGCGGAAGAGGGGAGAAAAAAAAGTGAGATATTTAATTGAAACTGTTGGAGACGACAGAAAAGTGTAATGGTATGCTTATGCGTTGAACATTGAAGAAGAGAAAGGGAAAGAGTGGAAAAGTTTGTTTATACGTTGAGCACTGCAGGATAGGAAGGAAAAGATTGCCATTCCGTTGAACATTGCAGAAAATGAGGGGAAAGTGTGTAAAGTGTCTTAGTATGTGTCAAAGTGTGTTAATGCGTTCAAAATTGCATTAGAGGAGGAAAACAAAACTATGATACTGCGTTCAACATTGCAGGAAGGGGAGAAAATAAATTAGTTTTATGCATTGAACATAAAACATTGCACTAACTTTATCCCTGGTATGTAAATTTCCCCCTTCAGTGCCTGTAACTCATTAGACACCATTCAGCGCCTGACGGAGGGGAAGAAGAAGGGAAAAAAAGGTACTAGTAGCTTAAACATTACAAGAGGGGAGAAAATATGACGCTTAGTGCTTTAAACATTAGTAACTTGGACTCTTTCACTACCAAACAAATTCTTCTAATATTCATAACTCATTAGACGCCATTTGTGATAAGCTCTCGTATTTCTGTAAGGTATTAAAGACGAATTCAATCTTTTATTTTCACTCTTTTTTATTCCTGTGTCTCCATGTGAACTATTTTTAGCGTGTTGCTGCGCTGAGCATAAATATCTTGACTTAAACAGGAGCGTGGGGGGAACCAATACAGAAACATTTGCATCAGCGCGTTAATCAGATGCAAATTACCTCAATCCAGCCATCAAACCACCAAAGAAATCGTGGAGTACATTGAGCGAACATAAATAGCTTGAATTAAACATCACTCTCAAACACAAAATACACCTTTTTAGGAAATGTTTAAATGTTTATGCGCTCTGCAGACATTGAGCCTTCCATTAACTTGTGGACTTGCTCTGATATTTTTTAATGAATATACAAATGTACTTGCACATAACACACAGCAGGATTTAAAATTTAACAGGATTTTCTCGTATAATCAATGGAAATTAGAAAAAAATATACCCGTAACATATTATTTAAGTTTGTTTCTATTCATTACACTGTTTAATACTCTCCAAAGCACCAAATGAACAACAGCCTTAGGTCCGCATTCAGAAACGCTCTGCTCTCTCACCACGACTATTTTCCAAGGCCACAGAGATGATTAGCGAGGTTTTCAAGTGTGTTTCTACAGCTAGTAATGTAGAAATCTTGTCACTCTGCCTCTGGAACCGTAAAAACATCTTTAAAAAAAACTCGTGTAAATTTAAATATAGCTTTTTTGATATAGTGGAGGTGAAGCGCAGTGATGAATGAGAATATAAGATTTTCACTCACCATCCCACCAATCCACACCAATCATAGAGAAAACAAACTCAGACACTCACCAATATAAAACAAAGACGAAAGATTCATACACTCTATTTAGTACTAAACACCTTCAGTACCATGACGCGTTTCCATATATTTTCTGCTTACTATTTAGTGATCTTATACAGCTTCAGAAACTCATGTGGGGATTAAACTAGTAAAGACTGTGGCCATTAATCTTTTGATCTCCATAGATCCTTCGTAACGTCAATAGAATGGTCCAATCGTACACAAATCTCAAGGTAAGAATGTGTCCCAGTATTGTAGAGGTTAAGTCACCAAGCACGAAGCAGAAAGAGGGATTCGAGTCACCATATCCACTCATAAGGTAAACAACAGAGCCAGTCACCATCCACACTCACAACACTAAATAGAAACTGTCATATTCGGCAAATCATCTTCACACTTTTAGCTTTCTCACACCAGAAAAAAAAAGAGACAAAAAAATGAGCAAATAGTCACAATTCACACACACAGACAGTCACAAACCACACCCACACACACGCACAAGCACAGACAGACAAAGAAACCACATCCACAACAGAACACTCATCCACATACTCCCAACAAACCACACCCCACACCAACACACACACACACACACACACACACAAAAAAAAATAAATAAAACAAGTATAATTTCTGAACCCGTCATTAAACCTTCACCATTTCCCACACCTACAAATGGCCAATCCATACTAAACACTCCCCCTCTCATACATATTCCACTACTAACATTTTCATTCCTTCAGGAGGGATAAAGAAGACACTGGCGCTGCTCCCCCTTCGCCAGGTGAGCTCCTAATCACTTAATACCCAAGGTGACAGGTGCTCAGAGGCTCCCCGGCGCACCTGTCTCGCCTGCCGCACCAAAAGGCGTGCTGGGACTAAAAATGTTGATCCCTGTGCACTCCCACATTAAGAAAAATATGAAGTTAAAAATGGCGCAATTTGGCTGGGAGGGGTGATGCTTGTGATTCACGGAGGAGGAGGAGGAGGGGGGAAGAAAAGAGGAGATAAGAAGGAATAGAAGTAAAGGAGAAGAATTGGAAGAAAGGAGAATGATAAAGAATAAAAAGCAGAACCGAAAGAAGAGGAGATGGAGGAGGAGGAGGAGGATAAGAGGAGGAGGTAAGAAGGAATATAAGTAAAAGAGAATAACTGGAAGAAGGGAGGATGATGAAGAAAAGAAAATCAGAACGGAATGATGTAGAAAGTAGAAGAGGAGGAGGAGGAGGAGGAGGAGGAGGAGGAGGAAGGGAAAGAGGAGATAACAGGAAATAGAAGTAAAGGATAATAAAACAGAAGAGAAGGAGAATGATAAAAGAATATGAAAAAAAACAGAACGAAAGGATGTAGAAAGAAAAACAGAGAAACAAGATGACAAGAGAAGGAGGAGGAAGGAAAGAGGAGATAAGAAGGAATAGAAGTAAAGGAGAAAAAAAAATTGAGAGAAGGAGAATGATAAAGAATAGAAAAAAACAGAACGGAAGGATGAAGACAGAAAAGAAGAAGATGACAGGAGAAGAAGGAGGAGGGAAGTTGAGAAGGAAGAGAAGATAAGGAGGAAGAACACGAAAAAAAATAAGAGAGGGGAGAAGGAAAAAAAAAATAGAACGGAAGGATGTAGAAAGAAACGGAAAAGAAGAAGGAGGAGGAGGAGGAGGAGGAAGAGGAGGAGGAGGAGGAGGAGGAAGATGGGAAAGAAGGAGTAAGAGGAAGAGAGAAAGAGGAAGACAACTATAATGGGGCCAAGGACGAGGGCAGCAACAACAACAACAACGACAACAACAACAAAAACCACCACCATCACCACCACCACCACCACCACCACGTCAATCCACAACACACAATAACACTAAAAAAAAAAAAAAAAAAAGGTACAAACGAACACAAAACACAACATTTCATCATAGTATTCCCTCACCCTTCATCCTTCTCCTCTATTAACAAAACCACTACACAAAAGAACACAACAACAAGAGAGAGAAAAAAAAAAGATTGAAAAACCCCGAGATATCAAAGAATTCCTACTATTTCCTGTCTAGCTTAGCATCAGACAAGCTAAAACTCCTGACGGTAGGGAAGGAAGGAAGGCGCTCGAGTGTTTTACCTGCATACGGGTCACCTTGGCTTGTTCATGGCAGGAGAGGAGGTGACGAAACAGGAGCGAGAGAGAGTGAGTGAGTGAGTGAGAGGGAGGGATAGAAATTGAGAAGGAGAGAAGAGAAAGGAATTGGTGTATTAGAGAGAGAGGTTTAATATTCGTGGGAAAAATTAGAAGAGATAGGGAGGGAGAGAGCTAAGAGGAATTGCGAGTGAGAGAGAGGAAGAAAAATTGAGAAAGAGAGAAGAGAGAGAAATTGGTGTAAGAGAGAGAATGGTTTAATATTCGTGGGAGAAATTGTGAGAGAGAGAGAGAGAGAGAGAGAGAGAGAGAGAATGGTGAGTGAGAGGGAGGGAAAGAAATTGGAAGAGAGAGAAGTGGGAGGAAATGGTGTGAGTACTAGAGAGAGTGGTATAATATTCGTGGAAGAAACCAACACAGCTACAATCTTCCCAATCACTTGTAAGTCAAACCTAACCATGACAAACCACTCCTAATCAACTCTATATCCAAGACAACCAAGTGAAAACCTTTCTTATCAATTCTAAAACCAATCCAACCAGCCAAACAATTCACAATCAACATCAAACTCATTCCAATCAAAATAAACTATTGCTAATCACTCTCAACCCAACCAAACCCAACATAACCCTTCCTAATCAGTTTTAAACCTAATCGATACTAACCAAATCTCTTCCCAATCAATCACAAACCTAATCAATACTAACCAAATCTTTGTCAATCACTCTCAACCCAGTCCAATCCAACAAAACCTTTCCCAATCACTCTTAAACCGAATCGATACTAACCAAATCTCTTCCCAATCAACCCACCCTGTCCTAATGAAACCCCTCCAAACCAATCTTCAACGTGATCCAATCCAGCAAAACCTCTTCCAGTCAGCCAAAACTAACCTAACCCAATCAAACTAGACAGCCACAGCTACAGGATCCAATCGTAAATCAGTAACCAGGCTGTGCTACCAATCTCCACCAATCACTGCCCCCAGACACAAGCCATCGTTCCTCCAATCACGGGGCTCCTGGGGTGGCGAGAGGCTATGATTCTTTAATGACACACACACACACACACACACACACACACACACACACACACACACACACACACACACACACATACAGACGCGAGAGCCAATCAGAGGAGGGATATAAATGCATAATCGATAGAGGAGACAGTGATTGGTCAGCTCTCAACTTGTGTCCATCTTCTCTAGTGAGTCGACTGGAGAGAGAGAGAGAGAGAGAGAGAGAGAGAGAGAGAGAGAGAGAGAGAGAGAGAGAGAGAGAGAGAGAGAGAGAGAGAGAGAGAGAGAGAGAGAGAGAGAGAGAGAGAGAGAGAGAGAGAGAGAGAGAGAGAGAGAGAGAGAGAGAGAGAGAGAGAGAGAGAGAAGAGAGAGAAAAAGAAACTAACGAAACGAGATGGAAAAGAATAAAAATAAACAAAATAAAAAACGCAAATAAAAAAAAAAAATCTAGAGAAAGGAAAGAAAGGAAAGAAAGAAAGAAAAAACGATAATAAAAAAACTCAAACATAAACAAAACAAAATAATGAATAAAATAAAAGAAAGAAAATAAAGAATAAAGAAAAAATTAAAGAACAAATAGACGAAAAAATAAAAAAAATAAAACATAATGAAAAAATCAAAAGAGAGAGAGAGAGAGAGAGAGAGAGAGAGAGAGAGAGAGAGAGAGAGAGAGAGAGAGAGAGAGAGAGAGAGAGAGAGAGAGAGAGAGAGAGAGAGAGAGAGAATAAAGATACATGTCAGAACCAATTGCAAGATCCATAGTGTTTACTCCTACGCGGAATGAGTAACACTGGATCTTCAAAAATTCATATCAACTCCGCTTTTTTCTTCTACAATTCACTTTTCACAGTCGATTGAGAGTAAAGGGAAATACAAAGCTATGAATATGCAAATGTGTGTGTGTGTGTGTCTGTACGTGTGTGTCTGTACGTGTGTGTGTGTGTGTGTGTGTGTGTGTGTGTGTGTGTGTGTGTGTGTGTGTGTGTGTGCATAACAATAAATTCCCATAATCGTTTTTGATTTTCGATTTAAACATACAAACCTATTATTACAGTTCCCCATGGCAGGCTCCCGCGCACACACACACACACACACACACACACACACACACACACACACACACACACACACAGGTATACAGGAGGCCATAACTCGACAACAGGTAAATAAAACGTAATTACTCTCCACAAAAAGAAGGTCGACAAGGACAGACAAGGTAAACTATTCCCCCTCCACCTCCTCCTCCACCCCCCTCCAACCCTTCACCTCCCTATCCAACCCCCTCCACCTCCCTATCCACTCCCTCCCTCCATCTCCATTCCAGTCCACTCCCGCCCGCCTCCGCTCACTCACTCCCACGTTATTTCATGCTGGCCAAAGTACTCCACCCATCCACTTCCTTTTCTAACCATTTACTCCACTTTTCTCTCTCTCTCTCTCTCTCTCTCTCTCTCTCTGCATTCCAGTTCTTTTTTGTGTCTATAATTGCGTGTGTGTGTTTCTGTCTCTCTCTCTCTCTCTCTCTCTCTCTCTCTCTCTCTCTCTCTCTCTCTCTCTCTCTCTCTCTCTCTCTCTCTCTCTCTCTCTCTATAAAACACACACGTTGCAATTTACATCTTATTTTGTTCCTCCTCCTTGTCCTTCTCCTCACACTACCCTCCTCCTCCTCCTCCTCCTCCTCCTCCTATTCCTCCTCCTCCTCCTTCTCCTCATCTTCCTCCTCCTCCTCCTACTCCTCCTACTGCTCCTCCTCCTCCTCCTCTATTAGTTACATCACAACGCATTTTTTTTTTTTGTATTTTTTCATCTCCCACTGCTAAACTATTTCTTCTCACCACCACCACAAACACCACTTTTACTACGCCAGCACCATAAACGCCACTGCCACCACTGTTCCAACTCTTTTCCTCCCTAACTTAACCT
>NC_059278.1:18341988-18344488 GCF_017591435.1 Portunus trituberculatus | reverse complement strand
AAAGGTGGAGTGAGTTTGGATAGGTGGGTATTGTTGTTTTGTATCGTCTCTCTCTCTCTCTCTCTCTCTCTCTCTCTCTCTCTCTCTCTGTGCCTTCGTCAGGTGAGATCATGAGGTGTCTTGTTCAATTTCCGGTCATAGGTGTCAGTTGCAGCGCCTCCTCATCCTCCTCCTCCTCCTCCTCCTCCTCCTCCTCCTCCTCCTCCTCCTCCTCGTCCTCCTCCTCCTCCTTCTCGTCAGGTGATCAAATGCAGGTACCTCTTTCTCTGTTTTTTCTTTTTTACTTTTTTCTTACTTTTTTTTTTTTGTTCCCAGAAAGGTGTTGGATTTGATTGGCGGGAAAATGTTTAACTCTATTTTGATACGCTTACTTGTATTTTCTTGATTTAATTCGTGACGGGTTGACACGACACACCGCGACACGAATCCATTATCACAATACATAAAGGGAACGAACCAACGAACACACACACACACACACAAGGGAATGAAAAACGCAAAAAAAAAAAAAAGAGTAATAATGCGTTGATAAAAGGGAAAAATGCAAAAAACAAAAAAAAAATAAAATAGAAACATGAGTGAAAATGTTTGAAGGAATCCATTATCAAAATACATAGAGAGAAAGAACTAAAAGATAAGGAAAGTGGAGGAAAAAAGACAATTGATAAAAAAAAATACTGATAAAGCGAGAGAGAGAGAGAGAGAGAGAGAGAGAGAGAGAGAGAGAGAGAGAGAGAGAGAGAGAGAGAGAGAAAGAGAGAGAGAGAGAACTGAAAGATAAGGAAAGAAGATTAAAAAGAACCTTGATAAAACTGAGTAAAGATATAAACACTAGTAATAGGTTAGGTAAGGTTTAGTTAGGTTACATTAGGTTAGGTTAGGTCAGATTAAATAAGGTTAGATTAAATTCAGGTTAGAGAAGAAAAGAAAATGGAGCGTTGATAAAAAGAGTGCTGAAAAATAATGGACTGATAAAAAGGAACTGAAAAAATAGAAGCACGAGTGAAAATGTGAAGGATTCCATTACCACAATACGTACAGCGAGAGAGAGAGAGAGAGAGAGAGAGAGAGAGAGAGAGAGAGAGAGAGAGAGAGAGAGAGAGAGAGAGAGAGAGAGAGAGAGAGAGAGAGAGAGAGAGAGAGAGAGAGAAGGAAAGAAGAAATTAGACCCTTGATAAAAGAGTAAGGCTATAAAAAACTAGTAATAGGTTAGGTTAGATTTAGTTAGGTTAGATTATGGTCAGATTAGATTAGGTTAGCTTAAGGTTAATAATGACAAACACAAAAATAAGAAAATCCCTCAAAATAGCAACTCCTTCATCACAAAACTCCCATCCAGTTCTTACTCTCACACTAAACAAGGCCTAGGCAAGCAAACACACCATAGAAGACGAAAATGCCCATCACTTTCTTCCCAGCTAAAATTTTCATCCTTTGTTTTCCTCCCAACTAAAAGAAACACACATTACTTTTCTCCTACTTAATATTTGCGCTCTTCACTTTTCTCCCAGGTAATATTTCCACTCTTTACTTTCGTCTAAGCTAAAATTTGCACCCTTTGTTTTTCTTCCTAGCTAACATTTTCACTCTTTACTTACTTCCAAACTAATAGAAACATCCTTTATTTTCCTTTAATTCAACATTTACATCTTTGACTTTCCTCTCAGCTTATAGAAATGCCTTTTACTTTCCTCTGACCCAACAAAAACACCCTTTATCTCCCTCCCAGCTAACATCTCCATCATTTACTCTCCTTTAAATTAACAAAACCACATAACTTCACTCCAAACTCCCAAAACCCATTAACACAAACACTCAAAAACACCTTTATCTTCCTCACAGCTAACATTTCTATCATTTACTTTCCTTTCAGCTAACAAAACCATATTACTTCACTCCAAACTCACAAAAACTATTAACACAAACACTTCAAAACGACAATTCCTTTACAAAACACACACAATCCCTCACACCAGTTCTGAAGCAAGCCAACACACCCAACAAGGTCAAGCAAATCCTCCCTCTTTTGTATCCCTCTGGCCTAAGAAGTCTCTGGGTCTCACATCTTGTTCCTCGACGCTCTGTGGACACGACTCGCCCCGATAAACAAGGCATAAATCTCAGCGTCCCTTCCCTCGACGGCGGCCCGGAAAATGAGAACGCAAGCCTCAAATATGACGTCGTTTCTTCTGCTGAAAGTCCCGGCCGCTGTCACGCTCAAAATAAACACTCGTGATCACGCTCCGGGTAAACAAACATTCACACTGACACTCTAGATGATGATATGTCGACGGAGGGAGAGGGAGGGAGAGGAAGAGAGGGAAGGATAGCAGAGGGTAGAGAGGATTTGGGGGTAGTGTCAGCGAGAAATGGAGGTCCAGAAGAAAGGAAGAGAGGAATATAAAGGAGAGGAAGGGAAAATGAGCGAGAGAGAGAGAGAGAGAGAGAGAGAGAGAGAGAGAGAGAGAGAGAGAGAGAGAGAGAGAGAGAGAGAGAGAGG
>NC_059278.1:18306988-18336988 GCF_017591435.1 Portunus trituberculatus | reverse complement strand
TAAATGAAAAGAGAAAAAAATTAGAAACGACCTTGATATTTTAGTTTACGGTTTACGATAATGTGAATGATAGTAATTAGTTAGCGTTACAAAATGCTTGTTTAATATGCATATTTTGGGGCTAATGATGATGAAAATGACGCGCAGATTAACGCTTCAAAACACGTTCCGGAGGCCTCGAGGTTCTCTTTTTTGTGGGGAGAGAGAGAGAGAGAGAAAGAGAGAGAGAGAGAGAGAGAGAGACCTACAAGTAGACAAAAAGAGATAAACAGTGAGACAAACAGATAAACACATACACACACACACACACACACACACACACACACACACACACACACATCTATATACAAAATAACTTTACAAACTACACTTAAAGAAATGAGAGAGGAAAAAGATGAAAACACAAAAAGGAAGGAAAACAAAGATGATTGGAGAGACGAAGGAGGAAAGAGAGGAAGGGGAATAAATAAGGTCATAAGCATAGGTCAAGAGAGGTCACTGCGTCCCAGGTCATCCCAGGAGGGTCATGAAGCCAGAACGAATTGACCTAACCTCATAGAGTGAAGGAAATAAGGGAGGAGGGAAGGGAGGGAATAGGAGAGAAGAGAGACGAAGAAATGGAAAGAGGGAGGGAGAGAGAGAGAAGGAGGGAATAGAAGGAATGAAGGAAGAGAGACAAAATGGAATGAGAGAGAGAGGGAGGGAGGGAAAGAGGAAGGAAGGGAGAGATTGAAAGGAAGGAGAGAAGAGAGAGAGAGAGAAATGGAGAGAGAGAGAGAGAGAGAGAGAGAGAGAGAGAGAGAGAGAGAGAGAGAGAGAGAGAGAGGAATATTTGAAGGGAGAGACATAGTGAATGAAGGAAAAGAGAATAGGGAGAATAGAAAGGAGAGAGAAAAGCAGAAAGAATAAAGGAAAGAAGCAAAGAAGGAAGGACGGAAGGAGTTAGACAGTGAATGGTCAATATGAAGGAGAGAAATCTATAAACAAACACAACAAAAATTTCTAAATATTAGTCTAAGTTAAAAACGTTCTATGGACATCATTTCACTCAGCCGTGGTTTGGCATTGAAGTGTTGCAAGGCTATCAATACAACGGTAGGGCCTAACGTGTGACCATGGCGGGAAAACACACACATATACACACACACACAAGTCCACACACACTCCGCATTACTGTCAATTGCGCAATACAATCTGAGAATATTCCTTGTCACAGAGTCGGAGGGAAACTGCATGTGGGCGCCTGCATTCACCTGATTTGCTGCTACCTTCCTCGCTTCTCCCATCTAGCTTTTGACTGTTATCTTATTTGTCGTTTATTACATCCCTGCCATCACTGTGGAAGGTTCAGCTGTTTATCGGGAGGAGGAGGAGGAGGAGGAGGAGGAAGAGGAGGAAGGAGAAGAAGAAGATGATGATGATGATGATGATGATGATGAAGAAGAAGTAAAAGAAGAGGAGAGAAGAGGAGAGGAGAATAGAGAAAAATTAAAGTAAAAAGGACAAGAAAGAAAGGAGAAAGATACAAAAGAAGTGTATGAATCACGAAAAAAATGAAGAAAAGGAGATACAAAAGCAAAAAAAAAAAAAAAAAAAAAATGAAGAAATGAAGGGTAAAAGAAAACGAGAAGGAACAATAACGAATGGGTGACTTATTTATTTGTGTGCCACTCGTCTCACCATTCACCTGTAATCCATCAATAGACCACAATGCCACCAAAAGTTATCCACCACCCAGCTGCTGTTATATTGGCTGAATAATTGCAATACCATACTGATTTTCCTCCACAATTTTTACGCTTCCACATTTATCTTACTTGTATATCTCCTGGTAGTTTTGTTCATCTTTAGCAATATTCCAGAAACTCACGTTCCACCAAAACAACAATAGATAAAAGAGAGAAAAGAAACAAACCCCGAAAGACTTTACCACCACTATCACCACCACCACCACCACCACCACACATAAATCTCCACACAGGAACACCAATCCGATAAAGGAAGATCTAATCCTTTATTTTTACTCCCAGACACGTTCTTTATACTCTCTCTCAAATGGAACTTTTCTGTCATTCCTTCCCTCATATTTTGCAGGAAGGGAGGCGTAAGGAATGGGAGAGTGAAGGAACATGGCTCATTCTTCCCACGGTCACTCTAATCCACCTCTATAACTAGATGGAGGAGTGGAGAAGGAAGAAGGGGAAGAGGAGAAGGAGGAGGAGGAGGAGGAAAGAGTGGAAGGAAGGAAGAAAATGGGAAGAGTAGAGTGAGATGAAATTTATCTGTTATTATATCCGAAGGAAGGAAGGAAGGAAGGAAGGAAGGAAGGAAGAGGGAATTTTTCTATTATGATAAGGTGCTCACGATGAAGGAAGAGGTAAAGGAGAAGGAGGAGGAGGAGAGAGAGATTAAGTAAAGGACGAAGGAGGGAAGAAAGGAAGAGAAGGAAATGAGGGAATGAATCGAAGAAGGTCAAGGAAAGGAGGAAAGAAAAAGAAGGAAAGGAAGAAAATGAGGAATAATAATAAAGATTGGGTAAAGGAGAAGGACAAGGAGGAGGAGAGAAAATAAGCACAAGTAGGAAAAGAAAAGGAAGAAGAGAAGTGAATGATGCAAAGGAAAGACAGAAAAGAGAAAAAAAAATGAATAAATGAGGGAAGAAAGAAAACGAGAGGTAATAATAATGAATGGGTGACTCACTTGTACAATATATCCTTCTTTTATAATTCCCAATAACACCTTCCTACTAGATTGCTTCCCCCAGTCCAACCACCCCCCAAGACACCTTCCCTCCCTGCCTCCCTGCCTCCCTTCCTCCCTGCCTTCCTCCTCCTCCTCCTCCTCCTCCTCCTCCTCCAGCTCATGTATTAGGAAGATGGAGAGATGCAACAGCCAAGTCTAAAACTGAACCCTTCCGGTAACACAGTACAATAAAATACAGACTTAGCAAGGAACCCCAGTCAACCTGTCTCCCCTCCCCCCATGGTGATGTACTGCCCCTCGCGTCCTCCCCCACACCCCCTCCCCCCATCCCTGACACTGCCGCCAGGGTCTCTAAGGGCGAGAATCCTGCAGGCTGACGTGAGGTAAACTAGCCCTTGTGGAAACTCCTCTTACGTTCTGCTCTTCCTGTTAAGTCTGTGTCCTTGAGTTGTACTGACGAAGGATGGGGTTAGGATTTGGTGGTGATGGTGGTGGTGGTGGTGGTGGTGGAGGGAACATAAAGGAACATAAAGGGAAGTAGAAACAGCAGCAGACTTGTTTTTCCTAATAAGGTTGATTGTGGAGAGCTAAAAGAGGAGGAGGAGGAGGAGGAGGAGGAGGAGGAGGACGGTAATTTGTGCTTGATATAAGAAGAGATTGATTTTTTAACATTTTCTATACAAATTAGAAAAAGAAGGGAGAAGAGAGACGCTAATATTAGTAGAAAAGGAAGGAAAAAAGAAGGAAAAATTATGAAAGACAGATTGAGAGAGGAAGAAAAGAGGAAAGTTACCAGCGAAGGAATAAGAAACACACACAACGAATGAAAGGAAAGAAAATGATAAAAGATAATAAATGAAAGAAGGAAAAGGATAAAAATGAAAAATAATGAAAGAAAGGGAAAAGGAAGAAGATAAAAAGAAACAGAAGGAATAGGAAATAAAAAAAAGAATAATAGAAGGAGAAGTGAAAATAGAAAAGAGGAATAGAAAAAAGATACAAAGATGAAAGACGAAAAAAGGAAGAAGAAAAAAGAAAACAGAAAAATAGAAAAAAGACATAAAAAGAAAGAAGAAAAAAAACAGAAACAAAGGATGGAATAGAAAAAAAGATGACGAAAGAAAGAAAAGGAAGAAGAAAAAAGGAAACAGTGAAGAAATAGGAAAAAGAGATAAAAAAAATGAAAGAAAGGAGAGGAAGAAGCAAAAAAAAAAATTAAACACGGATTGAATAGAAACAAATGAAAAAATGAAGAAAAGGGAAAAAGGAAAAAGAAAATGGAAGAAAACAGAGGGAAGAGGAAAGAAAACGAGAGCTGAGTCAGGGAAGGAAAAAATGACACCACACATGCAATCCTCTTCTCACTCTTGTTCCAATTCCTCCTTATCAATCTTTCTCCTATCCATAAAATAACCAAAAGCAGTACAGTACGACCCTTGTACGACCCTTACACGACCCTTGCACGATCCTTATACGACTCTTACACGACCCTTACATGACTCTTACACGACCCTTAGACGACCCTTGCACGACCCTTGCACGATCCTTGCACCACCCTTACACGACTCTTGCACGATCCTTACACGATCCTTACACGATCCTTACACGACCCTTACACGACCCTTGCACGATCCTTACACGACCCTTACACGACTCTTGCACGACCCTTGCACGATCCTTACACGACCCTTGCACGATCCTTACACGACCCTTGCACGACCCTTACACGATCCTTACACGATCCTTGCACGATCCTTACACGACCCTTGCACGATCCTTACACAACCCTTACACGATCCTTGCACGACCCATATACTAGCCTTACACGACCACAGAGACTCCCAAACACGACCCCACAAATTCACCCTCCCAAAATAACCCCAAGAACGACCCAAGACAACTTCACCTTAAAAAACGACGTAAAACCCTAAAAAATCTCCTAAAACGACGCTAAGCACCAAACACGACCTAGTTCTCCTTAAAATACGACCCAAGATCCTCAAAATACCATAAAAACGACCCTAAGACGCTCCAAACGACTCAATTTCTCAAAAACTACCAGAGAACTTCGAACGAGCCTAAAATACACTAAAAACGAATTATCCTACAGAAGAAACTATCCTACATCCTCAAAATACCCTTTAAATGCCCCGAAAGGAGATCCTAACCCTTCAAGAAAATAAAATTACTCAAGACCTCTCAAAAACAAAATCTTCATCTTCTACTACTACTACTAGAGCTACTACTATTACTACTACTGCTGCTGCTACTACTACTACTACTACTGCTACAACAACAACAACAACTACTACTACTACTATTACTATTACTACTACTACTACTACTACTTTACTACTAGTGCTGCTACTATGACCACGACTTTTTTTTTTTTTTTTACGTAGGGAAGAGGACCAGCCAAGGGAAAAAAAAAAAAAAGAAAGAATTAAAGAAAAAGGCCCACTACTACTCCTACTACTATCACTACTACTTGAACCACTACTATAACCACCACCACAGGTACTACCATTACGATTACTACAAACGCTACCACTACTACTACTACAACAACTACAACAATCACCAACACCACCATCACCACCACCACCACCAGTACTTCCCTTACGCACGCTCAGTCTTGAAATCTCTCGCGGCATTAAACATTAAGCGGAGGAAGACCCGAAGTGAATGGCGGTAAAATTAATGTATTCTACAGATGACAGAGGGAGACGAAAGCAATTTGAATACGCGATGGTGGCCGAGACGTACAAGAAGGACTGTGGCGAGGAAAAGGAAAGCAAACACGAGAGAATGAAGATACCCAGGTGAATAATTAAAGGTGTGAGATACCTGTAGGTGAATTTGATATACCTAGATACCTGGATACCTGGTTGCCTGCTTTGTACCTGTAATTAGTGGCAAATATCTGCACCTTCTTGCTGGCTAATCGTGTTTAAGTTATTCATGTTTTTTTTTTTTTCCTTTTTTCTTATCTTTCGTTTTTCTTTGTTCTTTTTCATTTGTTTTCTTTTTTTGTGGTTCTTTCATTCATTTTTTTGTTTTTCCTTTTTGTTGCTTATTTATCGGTTCTGTTTTTTTTTCTTTCTTTTTTTCTTATTTTTTTTCATTCTTTATTATTCTTTTCGCAAATGATTCACGGTATTTCATTTTTCTATTCCATTTTCATTTTTTTTTCTTATTTCTGTTTGTTCCTCCTTTTTCTACCACTTCTCCTCCTCTTCGTTATTTCATTCCTTCATTATTTCTATCCATATCTAAATGACTCATATTTTTTCTCTATTCTCCTCTCTTCCCCGTTTATTTCTCTATTTCTATTCTATATATTTCGTTCTTTTCATTCCTATCATTCCTTCTACCCTCAATGACTCATATTTTTTTCTTTTTTTTCCTCTTTTCCCCGTCTATTTCTCTATTTCCATTCTGCATGTTTCGTTCTTTTTCTTTCCTTATCATTCCTTCTACCCCTTTTTTTTACTTCTTTCATCTATTTTGTGTACTGTTCCCGTGGCTTCATGGTTTACGACTGCATTAACCTCATTCTTTTATCTTCACTCCTTCCATTCACTAACCATTTTTTTTTATATCATAGTCTACCATTCTATCATTATCTTTCACTTCCCCCGTTTTCTTCACTTGATTTCTCTCTTTTCGTGTCCATTAATCAACGTTTATTGGCTCCTCACTTCCCATTTTCTTTTCTTTTTTTTAATCTATGTTTTTCTCCTCTGATCTGGTGGTGGAAAGAGGAAGAAGAGGAGGGAAGGACAAGGGGGAAGAAATGGGAGAGGGGTAAACAGGGGGTAGGTACATTTGGCGGAAGGAGGGTGACAAAAGCGAAGTCCCACATTCCTGAGTTGTACATATTTTTTAGCCTTTCCTCTAATTTCCTTCCTTCCTCCTTGCTTCTCATTTCATATTTATGTTTCTGTAACTATACTTCCTTTTCCTTTCTTTGGCTGTTCTTTGTCCTCTATCTACTTTTCTTTGTGGTTTGTCGCCTCCGTGTCTGTCTGTGTGTATGTGGAAACGATGGTTTTTAGTATTTCAGGATTAATTCAGCTTCTTTTATTAATAATTGTGTGTGCATGTGTGAAGGGCAAGTTTCGTAAGCAATAACTATACAAGTGTGATTTTGAGGACCACTGTTTATCTATCTATCTATCTATGTATCTATCTATCTATATATCTGTCTATTTATCTAACTATCTATCTATCTTTCTATCTATGTGTGTGTATGTATGTCTGTCTCTAGTTTTTGTTTGAATACTAATGTGTGGCCAATAAGCTATCTATCTATCTATCTGTCTATCTATCTATCTATGTATCTATCTATCTATTTATCTATCTATCTATCTATGCATGTGTACATATGTCTGTCTCTAGTTTTTGTTTGAATACTAATGTGTGGCCAATAAGCTATCTATTTATCAATCAATCTACCTATCTATCTATCTATCTATCTATCCATCTATGTGTGCGTATATATATGTGTGTATGTCTCTGTAACTATTTATACTCTTGTTCAAACTCCCTTGCCCAATTTCGCAGCATTGCCATCACCATTATCATTCTGCATTCATCTGTTATCATCCATCATCTTTATCCCCATATTTATCTTAATTTATTCATTCGCTATACAATCTTCCTCGCCCGTCCGAAAGAGAGAAGGAAGGAGATGGAAAGATAAAAACAGGAAAATGAGAAGAAGAAGAAGAAGAGACAAAGGACAGGAAAAAAAAATTGGAAAAAAAACAACAACAGGGAGAAGAAGAGACAGGAGGAAAAAAATAGAGAGAAAGAGAAAAAGGAGGAGGGAGAGGAAGAGACAAAGAGGGGAGAGAGAGGGAGAGGGAGAATGAACATAATTGGTCTATTAACAATTAACAATCAGTCATTACAGAGAGAGAGAGAGAGAGAGAGAGAGAGAGAGAGAGAGAGAGAGAGAGAGAGAGAGAGAGAGAGAGAGAGAGAGAGAGAGAGAGAGAGAGAGAGAGAGAGAGAGAGAGAGAGAGAGAGAGAGAGAGAGAGAGTCAGTCAGTCAGTCAGTCAGTCAGTCTATATCATCTCTTGTAAGCTAGAAACTAAATACCACACGTATTTAATTCATTTCTTTATTTTCTTACCATCCAAGAGAGAGAGAGAGAGAGAGAGAGAGAGAGAGAGAGAGAGAGAGAGTAATTGCGTCATAAAATATAAATGAGCAGTAAAAGAGAACAGGGTGACGCTCCACTGAACTGTGCTCATTGTTTACTGATGAAAGGGAAGACAGGGAAGGAAAGAAAGGGAGTACTGAAGACAACGATAGAACTTTAGTCGTGGTGGTATGAAGGGTACTGATGATGATGATGATGATGAAAAGTAGTGGTGGTGGTGG
Source organism: Portunus trituberculatus (assembly GCF_017591435.1). Classification (NCBI taxonomy): domain Eukaryota; kingdom Metazoa; phylum Arthropoda; class Malacostraca; order Decapoda; family Portunidae; genus Portunus; species Portunus trituberculatus. Next base: position 18,328,893 of record NC_059278.1, on the reverse strand, counting down.
TGGTGGTGGTGGTGGTAGTTGAGTAGTAGTAGTAGTAGTAGTAGTAAACGTAGTATTAGAAGTAGTAGTAGCAGTAGTAGAAGTATTAAGAGTACTAGTACTTCTCCCTCCCACACACACACACACACACACACACACACACACACACACACACACACACACACACACACACACACACACACACACACACACACCTGTCCTAACCCTTCTCCCCACACACACCTGTCCTTCCTTCTCTCGCACACACCTGTCCTTAGCCCTTCTCTCGCACACACCTATCCTAACCCTTCTCTCCCCCACACACACCTGTCCTTAGCCCTTCTCTCGCACACACCTGTCCTAACCCTTCTCCCCCACACACACCTGTCCTTAGCCCTGGAATGTGTACCTGGAAAATAAAAGCGGTGGAGTTTTATGCTTGGCGAGTCTTTCCACACTGGCTTCACTTAAACAGGTCAAATTTTCCTGCAAATAAAAGGGTTCGTATGAATAAGGATTCTTCGTTTTCTTTCTGAATATTCCAATGACCTTTTCTGCTTTTTAGTTCTCTTGATTCCTTACTTCCCTGACTTCTTTATTTTCTCTCTTATTCCTTCCTTCGTTCCTTCATTTTCTATTTTTTTTTCTCTTGTTCATCTTTTTATTAGTTTTCTTGATTTGTTTTTTTTTTTCAATCTCTTCATTTTCTCTCTTATTCCTTCTTTCGTTCTTTCGTTTTCTATTTTTTTTTCTCTCGTTTCTTTTTTATTAGCTTTATTTTTTTCTTCAATCTCTTCATTTTTTATCATCGTTTCTTCTTTCATTCTCTCATTTTCTATTATTTCTCTTTCCATTCCTTGTTTTGTTTTTCTTTATCGTTATTCCTTCCTTCCTCTATTCCTTCCTTTATTTGTATTTTCATGGTGCTGTTTCCTTTTTCCTTTTCTCATTTCGTGTCTTTTTTTTCTTATTTTTTACGTTATTGTTCTGATTTTCTCTTTTATAAATGTTTTTCCTCGTTTCTTTCCTTCCTTTCTTCCTATTTTTCTTGTCTTGTTGTGATTTTCCTTTTCTCCCTTTGTCTTTCTTCCTCTCCATTCCTTTCTTTTTCCTTATCAATGTTCATTCTCTCTTTTTCAGTTTCATATACTCCCTTTCAGAACAGAACCTCCTTTACTTATTTCCTATTGTAACATCTTTCTTATCTTCCTTTCTTTCTTCTATCCTTCCTTTATTACTCTTTCGTTTTGTTCCTTCGTGATTCAGAAACTCTTAGGTCAGTTTTTCCTTCATTCCTTCTTTCCTTCCTCCTTAGTATTATTTTCTTTTTTCTTTCCTTCCTTCCTTTATTCTTTTCTTAGTATCAATCTTAATTCTTTTCTTCTCTTCCTTCCTTTCTTCCTTTTTCAGTATCACTCTCTTTTATTCCCTTCCTTTCTTCCTCCCTTCTCTTTCTTTCCTTCCTTCCTTACCTCACAATACCTTACATCCTTTCCTCCTTCAACCCTTCCTTTAGCACACTTCCTTCCCCTTCCTCTCTTCGCAGCATAACCTCTTTATCCCCACACAAGTCTAACTCCACGAAGGAATTACTGATGATAACAGCAGGGCTCTTTATTTCCTGTTATTCGTTAAAATTCTTGCCTTTCTGATAAGCCTCGTCCCTCACTCCTCCGGTCACGACTAAGCCTTATGTCATGTTTTCGTGGCCTCTCCTGCCCGGCTCGCTCACCCCTGTAACGCTGTAATGTCTGGAAATCGGTCTCTTATCACCTCCTGTGCGTTTTCTCCTCTGCCGTGCTGGGAGGAAATGATCGCTGCCTTTTACTTTCGTTTGGTTTGGTTTAGTTGTGTGTGTGTGTGTGTGTGTGTGTGTGTGTGTGTGTGTGTGTGTGTGTGTGTGTGTGTGTGTGTGTGTGTGTTTTTTGTTTGTTTGTGTTTTGTTTGTGTTTTGTTGGTTTTTGTTGTGGTTTTGTTTTTCTTATTTTTTTCTTTGTCTTTTTTTCTCTCTCTCTCTCTCTCTCTCTCTCTCTCTCTCTCTCTCTCTCTCTAACAAGTCCTGCACCCTCGTTCTATAATAGCAGTTCTTTTAAAACACACACACACACACACACACACACACACACACACACACACACACACACACGTTATATTACCCATTACACAAAGGAACACACTCGTAAAGAAATTATGTCTCCATTTTATTGAAGTTTCTGTTCCAAGTTTCCCGTGTCACCGCTAAGTCATTTTATTTTATTCGTTTTTTTTTATTGTTTTTATTTTTTCGTGTGTGTGTGTGTGTGTGTGTGTGTGTGTGTGTGTGTGTGTGTGTGTGTGTGTGTGTGTGTGTGTGTGTGTGTGTGTGTGTGTGTGTTCGTGGAATTGTTTCGCGGACATTAAACTCTTTATTTTGTCTGTCTTTACGTTTATATTCTCTCTCTCTCTCTCTCTCTCTCTCTCGCCTCCATTTCAATTCTTTTTTTTTCAGCAGTTTCTCTTGATTCCTCGTTTATTCACTTTTGCTTTCCATCTCCTCGCAATATTCCTCTCCATTCTGTCTACATTCAATTTATTTCTCGTCCAATTCTTTCTTTCATTCTTCCTTTTCATCTCTTTCCATTTGTTGTCCCTCTTCTCTTTCTCTTTCTCTCTCTGACGATAACTGGGTCTGTGTTTTTTTATCTCTTGCAATCTGAGTCCTTGATGGTTAAATGTCTGTCTGTCTGTCTGTCTGTCTGTCTGTTTGTGTGTCTGTTTTAATTGTTTGTTTTTTCCTCTTTCTGTCTGTCTATTTTTTTCTTTTTAAATGTCTTTCTTTTTGCTGAAACCTGTTAGTGTCTGTCTGTCTGTCTAGAATTTTGTGTTTGTCTGTCTGTCAGTTCGTGTGTCTGTTTTAAAATGTTTTTTTTATTTTTGTTCCTCTTTCTGTCTGTCTGTCTATTTTTCTTTTTCAAATATCTTCCTTTATTCTGAAACTGCGAATCTCTCTCTCTCTCTCTCTCTCTCTCTCTCTCTCTCTCTCTTGTGTGTATGCTTTAAATGTTCTTTGTTGGTTCTTCTGTCTATCTGTCTGTCTAGTTTTCCTTTTTAAATGTCTATGCTGAAACTGTGAATGTCTGTCTGTCTCTCTGTCTGTCTGTCTGTCTGTCTGTTTCAATTATTTTCTCTTGTCTCTCTGTCTATTTTTTTTCAATGTTTTCTTTTCTCTGCTAAAACCGTGAATGTCTCTCTCTCTGTCTGTCTGTCTGTTAGTCTGTCTCCTCTTTCTCTGTGTCTGTCTGTTTGTGTGCTCGCCCATTTGTCTATTTTCTATTCTTTATCTATCTGTCTGTTTCTGTTTTTATCTCCTGTTTCTGTCTATCGTCTGTCTTTCGTCTGATATATATCCAATTTCCTTCTTCTATTCACATTTCTATACCGCATTCAACATTTAAACCTATCCTTCTCCTTCTTTATCATCCTCTCCTTCTTTATCATCTTCCTTCCTTCATCATCCTTCTCTTACCTTATCATCCTTCCCTTCCTTCATCATCCTTCCCTTACTTCCTTCACTCCAAACAAGAGACAAAGAGGAGAAAGAGGAAAGGAAAAAGAGAGAAGAGAGAAGATAGAGAGAGAAAGAGAGAGAGAGAGAGAGTTATATAAGAAGACCTTACCTAAAATTGAGATAGAGGAGAAAAGAGGGAGAGAGAGAGAGAGAAAGGAAGAAGGACGAGGAGGAAGAGGGAAGGAAGAATGAAGTGAGGGAGTTAGGAAGGGAGGAAGGGAGTGTATAAGGAGTATAAGGGAGAGTTTGGGGAGAGAGGGAGAGGATTATTAACTGAAGGGAAATGGGTCTGAGGGAGAAAAGGGAGAGAGAGAGAGAGAGAGAGAGAGAGAGAGAGAGAGAGAGAGAGAGAGAGAGAGAGAGAGAGAGAGAGAGAGAGAGAGAGAGAGAGAGAGAGAGAGAGAGAGAGAGAGTATTAGACCAAGACCAAGAGACTGAGGGAACAGGAAGAGAGTGAGGGAGAGGTGAGGGGAGGCAGGTGAGGCCAGGTAAAGGTGAGGGGAGAGGAAGGGAGAGTGGGAGAGGGGAGAGAGGGGAAAGCCGTTCATCACTCTCCCCCCAAACAACCCATCCGGTTCTGGGCCCTAGGGATTTTCAGGAATCAATATGTTCTCTCTCTCTCTCTCTCTCTCTCTCTCTCTCTCTCTCTCTCTCTCTGTGCTTTAGTTGTTATTCTTTTTTATTATTTTCTTCCTTATTGCAAGTTTTCTTCTTGTGACTCTCCTTCTAATTCCTCTCTTCTTTTTTTCTCTTCTTTCTCTTCCTTCTAACTCTGCTTCTCTTCCTCCTACTTCTCGTCCTCTCTTTTTAATCTATTTCTCTTTCCTCCTTCTCGTAGTCCTCCTCCTCCTCCTCCTCCTCCTCCTCACTATTCTTTCCTTCATAACATTCCTCCTCTTTCTTTTGCTTCCTTTTCATCCATTTCTTTTCATCCGTCCTTCTTTTCTCCTCCTCTTCCTCCTTATCCTCTTCATCTTCTTCCTATTCCTGCTCAGTTTTTTCTTCTTCTTCTCATCCTCATCTTCTTCACCCTTTTCTTCATCGTCCTCGTCTTCTTCTTCTTCTTCTCCTTCTTCTTCTTCTTCTACCTCCTCCTCTTCCTCTTCCTTCTCATCTTCTTCATCCTTGTCTTCATCACCCTCGTCTTCTTCTTCTTTTTGTTGTTGTTGTTGTTGTTGTTGTTGTTGTTGTTGTTGTTGTTGTTGTTGTTGTTGTTGTTGTTGTTCTTCTTCTTCTTCTTCTTCTTCTTCTTCTTCCTCCTCCTCCTTTGAAGTGTTGGCGTGTTGGTTTCTTTGGCATTCTCACTAAGTCTTTGCTTCAGTTCTCTTGGATATTTACTTCATGTGCGAATTCTATATCCGATACACGTGGCAGAGAGAGAGAGAGAGAGAGAGAGAGAGAGAGAGAGAGAGAGAGAGAGAGAGAGAGAGAGAGAGAGAGAGAGAGAGAGAGATTTTACCTCGACTACCACCACCACCACTACCACAACCACAAAATAAATAGAACACTAACATAAATGGATTCATACGGGAACAAAAGCTTTTCCCCTCCTTTTCCCCTCTCCTTCCCCTCCTTCCCTCCTCCCGCAGCACCCTCAGAAGCAGCAGCAGCAGCAGCAGCAGCAGCAGGGGCGCCTCTGAACAATAACTCCCAGTGCAACAGCCATTATGAGCAGCAATAACTAGAAAAAATAGAATGCAGGGAAATATAGGGTGGAAGAAAGAGGTGGAGGAATGTGGAGGGAAGAAGTGGAGAGATGGAGAGAAAAGGAACGGTGAAGAAGAGGAGAAGTGTGAAGATGCGGAGAGGTGGAGAGAAAGGATGGAGGAAAGATGTGGAGATGAAGAGAAAGGATGGAGAGAAAATGCGGAGAGATGGAGAGAAAAGGGTTGAAGGAAGTGATTAGATGGAGAGGAGTGGAGGGAAAATGTGGAGAGATGAAGAGAAAGTGGTGAAGAGAAGATGTGGAGGAGAGAATGGTAGAGGAGGGTTGAAAAAGTGGATAGGCGAAGTTAAAAAAAGAATGGAAGGATAAAAGAAAGAAGAGAAGTAGAAGGAGAAATGCAAAAGTGGAGAAGTGGAGGGAAAATAAAGAGAAGAGGAGGAAAGTGGAAGAAAGAAGTGGAAGAATAGAATAGAGTGGAAAGAAAAAAATAGAGATTGAAGAGAAAGAGATAGAGAGAGAGAGAGAGTAGGAAAATATGAAGAAATGGAGGAAAGAGGTGGAAGGTGGGAGAGAGGTGGACTGAGGTGGAGGTGGCTATGTGGAGAGCACTTCTGGCTTTGATTACCACACTGGCAGGTACATCAGACATGTGGATCGAAGGACAGGAGGTAGTGGTAATGGTGGTGGTAGTAGTGGTAGTAGTAGTAGTAGTAGTAGTAGTAGTAGTAGTGGTGGCTTGTGGTGGTGGTGGTGGTGGTCAGATTAGAATGAAGGACAAAGAATGAAAGAAAATAATGAAAAGGAAAAAAATAAAAATAAAATAAAATAAAAGAATAAATGGAAAGGGAGAAACATCAAAAATACGAAGGAGAATAAAAAAATAAAGGTGAATAAAATGAAAAGAAAAAGGAAACAGGGATAAGAGGAAAAATGCTGGTCAGAGAGAGAGAGAGAGAGAGAGAGAGAGAGAGAGAGAGAGAGAGAGAGAGAGAGAGAGAGAGAGAGAGAGAATAAAGGGATCTAGAGGAAGCATCCAAGCGGCCTTACCTCCACTACCTCCACGGCCGCCTTCATCCTCTTATTCCTCCTCCTCCTCCTCTTCCTCCTCCTCCTCCTCCTCCTCCTCCTCCTCCTCCTCCTCCTCCTCCTCCTCCTCCTCCTCCTCCTCCTCCTCCTCCTCCTCCTCCTCCTCCTCCTCCTCCTCCTCCTCCTCCTCCTCCTCCTCCTCCTCCTCCTCCTCCTCCTCCTCCTCCTTCTCCTTTTCCTCCTCCTTCTCTCTCCTCCGTTGTCACTTTTGTCTCTTTTTTTTCTCTTCCTCTATTCTCTTACATTACTTTCCTTCTCTCTCTCTCTCTCTCTCTCTCTCTCTCTCTCTCTCTCTCTCTCTCTCTCTCTCTCTCTCACCTGATGATAATAATACCACCACCAACACAACCTGCTAGCAATTACCTGTGCGCCGCGCCTAGTAGCGGGAAGAGGTGCGCGATGCTTGCTCAGGTGAGTGTAACTTTTCGCAGGTAATTAGCGAGGTAGCCAGGTGGGGTGCGCCTCACCTGCTTAACTTACGAGGTCAGGAATACAAAAATATGATCGTGTAATGGGAGAAGGAGAAGAAGGAGGAGGTGGAGGTGGAGGAGAAGGAGGAGGAGGAGGAGGAGGAGGAAGAGGAGGAGGAGGAGGAGGAGGAGGAGGAGGATATAGGAGATTATAGTGAACGTTAAGTAAGAATGTAAATCCTCCTCCAACGAAATGAAGAAGGAAAAATTAACATACTTTCACTACGCCATTCTGGGAAATTTGAAGAAAAACACGACTTAACCTTGTATCTCGAGACGCTTTCTTCTCTAAAATAGAACCTCACATATTTCTAAACCCACAGTCCTCTCCTGTGTGCTTTCCTCACTAACAACACAGAATCAATGTTAGTTTCTCCTCATAATCTCCTTCAACTTTAAGGCACAAATTTCAGCATGGCAGTGTCTTAATATTCATGGTCACACATTTAGACAAGAAACACTCAACACCTACAAATGAGACAGAACAAGACACCAAACACAGGGATACCAACACGAAAAACCACCAAAACTACAAGAAAAAAGCATGTGTATTCTAACCAAGCAGGGTAAATAAACACTAGAAACACTCAACCCCTACAAAATACACAGCTTAAGACACCAAACCCAGCAATATTAACAAGAAAACCCCCAAAACACAAGAGCAAAGTTATATGTGACCCAAAGAAACACAGGAAACACTAGAAACCCCCAAAACAAGCAGGATAAACACTAGAAACACTGAACACACACAAACCAGACAGCTTAAAACACCAAACCTAGTAATATTAACAAGAAAAAAACCCAAAAACAAGAGGAAAGTGTATGTGACCCAAGCAAGCAAGGCAAACACGCTCTGCTTCCTGTGTAATGCTGCAGGAGCCCCAAGGATAGATTTCCTCTCACTAAGCATCCCAGGAACAATGTATTAGTCCGCCAGAATCATTCCATAGTGTCCTGCGCCGCGAGTCTTCCCTTAAGGGCGACTCTCCGGGTGTGCAGGGGCCGGAAAGACGCCCTTGCAGCCTGAGGGGAGCGAGGGAAGCTGCTGGCATGACCTGAGGCAATAACATTAGCGGGGTAATTCCAGTTGCTTCCAGGCTGAGGAATGTGGGTCTTCTGGAAGCTAACAATAGCAGTAATGAAAACCGCAATCTTGGATCAGCTGAGAATGTGGAAGAGGAGAAAAGAGGAGGAACAAGAGGAGGAGCATGAGCAAGAGAAAAGGAAGAACAAGAAGAGATGGAGGAAAATAGGAAGGAGGTAGGAAGAGGAAGATAAAAGGAAGGAGGAAGAGATAGGTGTATAGTAGTGATGAAAACGTGGAAGAAGAGAAAAGAGGAGGAGAAAAAGGAGAATAAAAGGAAGAACAGGAAGAGATGGAGGAGGATAGGAAGGGGTAGGAAGAGGAAGACAAAGAGGAAGGAGGAAAGAGATAGGTGTATAGTAGTGATGAAAACGTGGAAAAAGAGAAAAGTGGAGAAAAAGGAGAATAAAAGGAAGAACATGAAAAGGTGGAAGAGGATAGGGAGAGTTAAGAAGTGGAAGACAACAGAAGAAAGGAATAAGAAAAGGAGGATTAGAGATAAGAGAAGTGAAAAGGAAGAAGAGGAGGAGAAAAAAAAGTAAGAGAAGTGAAAAGAGGAATAAGAAGAGGAAGACCAAGGGAAGAAGGAAGAAGAAAGAAAAAAGACGAAGAAAAAGGAGGATTAGGAAGAAGATAAGTAAAAAAGGAAGAGGAGGAGGAAAAGGAAGACAAGGAAGGTGCACATGGAAAATGAGAAGAAGAAAAGAGGAAAAAAAAAGGAAGAAGAGGATTATAAACTGGAAAAGCAAAGAGAAAGAGTTAAGATGAGTAGAAAGATAAAACAAAAACAAAAAAAGAAAAAGAGAAATAGGAAAAATGGAAAGAAAAGAAAGAGAATGTAAAAAAAAATGTGAGATAATTTAACGAGAGAGAGAGAGAGAGAGAGAGAGAGAGAGAGAGAGAGAGAGAGAGAGAGAGAGAGAGAGAGAGAGAGTAAGGAACAAGGAAGAATAAGTGAAAAACAATGAAGAAGAATAACGTTGAAATGTGGAAAGAAAAAAAAAGTAAAAGAGGAGGAGGAGGAGGAGGAGGAGGAGGAGGAGGAGGAGGTGAAAGAGGAGTGGGCAGTACAAAGAGGAGGAAGAAAGCGAGTAAGATGAAGGTGGACAAGATGGAAACTGAGAGGGAGAAGAAAGAGGAGGAAGAGGAAAAGGAGAAGAAAAGAGAGGAGGAAGAGGGGAGAAAGAGGAAGAGGAAAAGGAGGAAACGAATGGCATACATAAAATAGAGAAAACTCTTCTTTTTAGAGAGAGAGAGAGAGAGAGAGAGAGAGAGAGAGAGAGAGAGAGAGAGAGAGAGAGAGAGAGAGAGAGAGAGAGAGAGAGAGAGAGAGAAAATATAGTGAGAGATGAAAGAAAGCAGGAAACTCGAAAAAGAAAAAGAAGGAAGAAAACAAAACAAACATTAAATTCAATTCATTATGACTTTGAGAAAATCTGTGCAAACTTTTGGAACCTGGAATCAAATTGGAACTGTGATAATAAAGTTGTAAAAGTGAGTAAGAGACGGTTAAACTTCATGGAGAAAGTTTGGCTAAGTTATTTTTTACGTGTGTGTGTGTGTGTGTGTGTGTGTGTGTGTGTGTGTGTACTTACGCAGGTGGAAATACAGTAATTACAGGTAATCTTGAGAGTTATTCCAAAGTTACTGTATGCTCGAGTATTCACCGAGTTGTTGTGTTAATTTGCCATGGTGAGTAAAGTAAACCCATTGCTTGTTAAGTCGTTGTGTATTTCTATTTCAATGTGCATTTCCCCGTAGCACGAGAACACAACGTTACGCGAGTACTAATCACACCACACTGCACAAAACACAGGAATGAACACAGTGCTAAGCTAAGAAAAATGCAAAATAGAAAAAAAAGCAAAAAATAATTTTCCACTTTTCTGCTTCACGGGCGGTACTTGGCTCACCCTCCACCAGCCCGCGCCGCGCCATGTACCGCACCCCAGCAGGAGCCTCCAGCCCAGGCCACTTCCCCTCAACAGACACTGGCCACAACAAGTTACGAGTGAGTCCTCCTTCTTCCCCTCTCTCTGTCTCTCTCTCCCCTCCTTCCATCCATTCCCTGCACCTTCATCCCCTTCCCTCACTCCTTCTTTCCTTCCTCCTTCCCACAAGCAAGCACAGGGAAGAGCAAGGACGGCCCTGGTCTTCCTCTTCCTCCTCTTCCTCCTCAAACTCTTCCTCCTTCTCCTCCTCCCCCCTCCCGGCTTACATCAAAGGGGTCTGTGCCATAATTGGTGGGTGGGCGAAGTTAAGGATCCATTCTTTAGCTGGCAACAGTGCTGGTGTGCTTGCCGGGGCTCTAACACCGGGCTGACACGCTAATAAACGCCGCAGGAATGGCCCAGTCCGTAAGATGTTTGTCCGCAAGGAAGACGAACTGAAGGGTTGCTTGGCTGGCTCGCTGGCTGGCTGACTGGCGGGCTGGTTGACTGGCGGGTTGGCAGCGCGACCAGAAAGACCCTTTGGTGAGAAGAACGACAGGGAAGAAAGCCCGGGAAGTGTTCTTGTGCTGTGTGTGTGTGTGTGTGTGTGTGTGTGTGTGTGTGTGTGTGTGTGTGTGTGTGTGTGTGTGTGTGTGTGTGTGTGTATAGCTTGATTTGCTTTAGGCGTTTCATAAGTTTGTTTGTATAATTGGGCGTTTTATGTGGTTCCAGTTTTATTTTGATTTAAGCCATTTAAAAGTCTTTATAGAAAACATTTTGATGGACTAGACCTTCCAAGTCCTCCTGTAACTGTAATATTTGGTTGTGGTCAATAAATACCTATCTATCTATGTGTGTGTGTGTTTTCTCGTCTTTAGTAGTCAAGAACTATTAATTTAGGTGCCATATTCAGAAAGTACAAAAGAATTTGATAGACAGAACAGGCGCTGGAAGGATGAAGAGACAATGAAAGAGAGCGCAACACGTGCTGGAAGGAAGAAGAGGTGCTGGAAGGTGGCAAAAACATTACTGTTGAAAGGAGAAAAGGCATTGAAAACTGGAATAAGTACTGGAATATCAATTTAGATGCGGGAATGCTGTAAAAGGCACTGGAAATATTGAAGATAACTGCTGGAAAGAGGGAGAGATGCTGGAAAGGTGAGAAAGAGGTGCTGGAAGCGTAAAAATTGTAAAAAGAAGATAAGAAGTGTTGGAAAAGAAAAGAGAAAGAGAAAGAGAGAGAGAGAGAGAGAGAGAGAGAGAGAGAGAGAGAGAGAGAGAGAGAGAGAGAGAGAGAGAGAGAGAGAGAGAGAGAGAGAGAGAGAGAGAGAGAGAGAGAGAGAGAGAGAGAGAATTTAGTGTGTCTATCTTATCCAGGACTTATAACGCTTGACCTGACCTTGCACACACACACACACACACACACACACACACACACACACACACACACACACACACCATTACCATTTGCACCGCCACATACCTACATTACAGTTTCTCTTCCCGGGCAGCGTCGTGTGCAAATATATGACCCGCTTGCTTCCATATTTATTCCTATTATCAGACGCGCGCTCGCACAAAGAACGGACGAAAAGAAAAGGAAGAGGAAAGGAAGGAAAGAAAAATAGAGAAACAATCATTCTTTATCTTCCCTTCCGTAGTATTTTTATTATTTATTTCTGCTTAAGTATCATGTTTACTGCCACTGCCACTGCCACTGCTGCTGCTACTACTACTACTATTTCTGCTACTACTACTGCTTCTATTAATGCTACTAGTTCTTGTATGCTTGTTCATTTCTGCTTTACTATCATATTTGCTATTACAGCTACTACAACAACAACTACTACTACTACTACTACTACTACTACTACTGCTACTACAACAACAACAACAACAACAACAACAACAACAACAACAACTACTACTACTACTATAATAACAACAAAAACAACAACTACTACTACTACTATTACAACTACTTTCTCAATTTCCTTCCTTTTCTTCTCATCATCATCATCATCATCATCATCATCATCATCATCATCATCAAGGTGTTGGCAGGTGTCCTTCAGGTAATGAAGGAGGACTGGCGCACCTGGGCAGGTAAACAGGAGGTGCAGGTTGGTGGGATTTTCACGATAAATTGTATATTACGAGAAGAGAAAAATATAACAAGGGTGTGGCGGAAGGGAGGGAAGAGGGAGGGAAGAGAGGAAGGGAGGGAGGGAGGAGAGAGGAATGAAGGGAGGGAAGAGGGAAGAAAGAAGGAGGAAAGGAGGATGGAAGGAAGGAAGGAAGGAGGAAAATGCAGGGTAATTCCTATGACTTGTAAAGGAGAGAGAGAGAGAGAGAGAGAGAGAGAGAGAGAGAGAGAGAGAGAGAGAGAGAGAGAGAGAGAGAGAGAGAGAGAGAGAGAGAGAGAGAGAGAGAGAGAGAGAGAGAGAGAGAGAGAGAGAGAGAGAGAGAGAGAGAGAGAGAGAGAGAGAGAGAGAGAGAGAGAGAGAGAGAGAGAGAGAGAGACGAGGAAATGAAGGAATGGAGAAAATAGGAATGGAAAGAAGGAAGGAAAGAAGGAAGGAAGGAAGGAAGGAAGGAAGGAAGGAAGGAAGGAAGGAAGGAAGGAAGGAAGGAAGGAAGGAAGGAAGGAAAGAAAGGAAGGAAGGTACATGCTATTTCTTAAATGGCTTGAAGAAAGGTAATAGGGAAGAAGGAAGGAAGGAATGAAAGGAAGAAAGGAAGGAAGAAAGGAAGGAAGGAAGGAAGGAAGGAAGGAAAGAAGGAGAGAAGGAGAGAAGGAAAAAGGAAAGAAAGAAGGAAAGAGAGATGGGAGAAAGGACAGAAAGAAAATAAAGAAAGGTACAGAAAAAAAGGAATAAAGAGAAAGAAAAGGAAGAAAGGAAGAAAATGAAGGAAGGAAAAGGAAGAATGAAGGGAAGAAAGAGGAAAGGAAAAAGAAGAAAAAAGGAAAGGAGAAATGACAGAAAGAAAAGGAAAAAGAAGAAAAAAAGAGAAAGGAGAAATGACAGAAAGAAAATAAAAAAAGGTACAGAAAAAGGGAATAGAGAAAGAAAAAAACAGAAGAAAGGAAGGAAATGAAGGAAGGATAGGAAGGAGGAAAGAAGGAAGGTGGAGGCAAAGTTAGTATCCGTGATTACAGTTCGCTCTGTGGTACGTCGGCACAGAAAAGTATCCAGGTTTATACTTTTATGTGGGACTCCAATTATCTGCCGAGAAAATGTTGGATTTCCTTTAAGTTTGTCACGCGAGCTGGGCAGACGGTCCTGTGTCCCTGTGTGCCTGTGTGTCTGTGTGTCTGTGTCTGTGTGTGAGTGTGGGAGAGAGGGAAGGAGAGGGAACAGAGGGTGAGAGAGGGAGAGGGAGAGTGCGTCCATGCCCTTCTCTCCTCCCTCTCTTTGTTTATCTATTTACTCGTGTGTTTTTCCTCACAGGAGATTTACGTGAAGGCGATACGGGGTGGTGCGGGGTAGTGTGGGGTAGTGCAGGACGCGGCAAAGCACCTGAGAACACCTGCGCCAAGGTAACAACGCGGGGGAAGGTGCAATCTTAATTAGGAAAATGTAGTGTATTAATTTTCAGATGGTCGTCTCATAAAGGCACGATTCTTTTTACCTGCCGGTTATGTTAATAGAAGCGCGTCGATGTGGCGTCCTTACCTCCTGCTCTATTAATTCCTTCAGTACTGGGACGCATTTTTCCCTTGAATTTTAGGTAGGATTAGGCCATTTTATTGACATCAGGAATTGGGTTTATGAAGGTCAGAAGATGAATGGCCATGCTCTTCATTATTCTAACCCTTCTGCACCATGACGCGTTTTCATATTTATTCTGCTCACTATTTGGTGATTTTATACAGCTTCAGAAACTCATGTCGGGTATTAAAATAGTGAATATTCTAGCCATTAATCTGCTCACCTCCACAGACACTTCCAAATGTCAATAAAACGGTTTAATCCTACACAAATCTCAAGGTAAAAATGTGTTCCAGTATTGAAGGTTTTTAATCCCCGCACATGAGTTTCTGAAGCTGTATAAAATCACCAAATAATAAGCAGAGTGAATATATAAATGTGTCTTGGTATTGAATGGGTTAACAGTCGCTGCCTCTTCCTCACCGCTATGTAAAGCCCTGCGTGTCTTCTTGCTGGTCACACTCTTAACCTTTCATCATGTTTTATTTGACTTTTTTCGTGTTCGTATAAAGATCTAAATATTTGCTTGATTTCGTTTCTTCATTTTTAAATTTTTTCGTTTTTCCTTAATTTTTTTTTTCGTTTTCTTTAATCATGTTTACTATTTTCCTTTTATTTATTTTTTCCTTTTTCTCCTGATTTTAAGAGTATTTATTTTATCTCTTTTCTGTTTATCTTCGCATTTTCTTTCCTTTTTCATTATTATTATTTTTTTTTTCAAACTGTACTCTTCCTCTCTTTCTGTTAATCCTCCTTCACCGCCTTCGTCTAGTGCACAAATTCTTTCCTGCCTCTCTCTATTTTCTAATTACTTTTTCCTTTCAATAACTCCTCCTTTCCACCTTCAATTTACCTTCATCGCTTTTGCCAGGTACTCTCTCTCTCTCTCTCTCTCTCTCTCTCTCTCTCTCTCTGTTCTTTAATGCTTTTTCATTTCTGCCAATTCCTCTTTTTCCTTCCATCTTTTTTTTAATCTACCTTCGTCGTCTAATTCTCTTTCACAAGCTTCGTCAGGTAATAAATTCCTTAACTCTATATATCTAAATCCTCCTTTCCTTCAAGCACTGTATCCTTCTCCGATATCCTACATACCCCATTACCTCCTCCTTCTCCTTCATCTCCTTCCTCAGACATCCTATTCAGATTTCTCTAACTCCTATCTTCCTTTCTCTGTCAGATCCAACTCCTTTCAAGCACTGTACACTTTCACCCATCACCTCCTAGTCCTCCTTTTCCTCCTCCTCCTCCAGCAGCTTCAGAAGACAAATGACACTCACGTAAGGCCAGACAGCCGGGGAGTCAGTGCTGTCGTGGCCCTGGACAGCTGCCGCCCAATTACACCTCTCTTCGCTCCTTAGATTGAACGGGACAGATTGATAATTCACATAAGGAATCCATCAATACACAGAACGGCAGAGTGATGGATGAACAGGCGGGTGATAGATGGTTAGAGAGAGAGAGAGAGAGAGAGAGAGAGAGAGAGAGAGAGAGAGAGAGAGAGAGAGAGAGAGAGAGAGAGAGAGAGAGAGAGAGAGAGAGAGAGAGAGAGAGAGAGAGAGAGAGAGAGAGAGAGAGAGAGAGAGAGAGAGAGAGAGAGAGAGAGAGAGAGAGAGAGAGAGAGAGAGAGAGAGAGAGAGAGAGAGAGAGAGAGAGAGAGAGAGAGAGAGAGAGAGAGAGAGAGAGAGAGAGAGAGAGAGTTTTAGATCCTACATATATTCAGAATCCATTATATTGAACAGAAATGAGTAAAGAAAATGAAAATCCCATGCCAGAGAGAGAGAGAGAGAGAGAGAGAGAGAGTTATGCACACGTAAATACAGGCCACAATGTCACATCTTGGAGTCATTAGCGCCGATTTACTCACCGTCAGAAGCCAAAACAGGTTAATAAGCAAAGGATCACCTGAGCTCCGGTAATAAACACAGGTGAGGCGGCCATTACTAATTAGGAGGCTGTCTCACCTGCCACGAGACCTTGTTCATCCTGGCTGTTACTAGGATGAACAACGACTCCCAGGGTGAATAATGTTGATGAAGGTGATGATGATGATAACAATAATAATGATAATAATAATGATAATAATAATAATAATAATAATAATAATAATAATGGGGTTAGATTTCTTTAATTTGATAACTGGGAAGCAAATGTTTTTTCTTCTATTAATTGATTCATGAACACAAACACACACACACACACACACACACACACACACACACACACACACACACACACACACACATTTAGTAACCAATGACACGAAATATTTCTTGATATTCCTTTGTTTGTGTGTGTGTGTGTGTGTGTGTGTGTGTGTGTGTGTGTGTGTGTGTGTGTGTGTGTGTGTGTGTGTGTGTGTGTGTTCGGTGTGGAGGTGGAGTGGAAATGAAGGAGAGAAAAAATAAACATGAAAGGAGCAAAACAGAGAAAAACAGAGAGAAAGAAACGTATGGAAGGAAGGAAGAAAGAAATGGAGAGTAAAAGAGACGAAGAAAAACAGAAGAAAAAGAGCCAATGAGAAAAAAAAATAAGGAAAAGACAGACATGGAAAAGAAAATAGAATAAAAATATGAAAGAAAAACGAGATAAAAATAAAAAATAAAAGACACTACAAGGAAAGCAGAAAATAAGAAATAAAGAAAGACAGATATGAAGAGAATAAAAGAAGAATAAATAAGAAAATAAGATAAAGATTGAAAAACAGACACGGAGAGAAAACCAAAAGTATGGAAAGCAAGAAAAGGAGGAGAAAAGTGGAGGAGAGGAGGAGAGGAGGAGGAGAGGAGGAAGGAGGCAAGCATAGGGGAAGGGAAGTGCAGGAAAGAAGGTAGGGGTGGTAGGGATAGGTACGGGAGGGAGGAGAGGGGTCGCCTGAGAGGGGGCAGTCAAGTGAATGGCTGGCTCTCCACTTCAAGTTGATCGCGTGGTGCGTCAGCTCAGCCATCACGACTCTGAGACCCCAGCCGCCGCCCCGCCAGCCACCACTCCAGCCCTCCAGCCAGCACCAAGCCCCGCACCAGGCCCCGCACCAAGCTCACACGCCCCTCGGGATCTTAGCGTCCTCTAGGGCAGCGTAAGGGAAGGAAACTTTGGGCAATTAAACCGGGAAAGTTAGTTTGGCTTTTCAGGTCTCGGCAGGACGTTTAAAAGTGACTTGCATCCCTCCCGGGCCAAGTTGTAGACCCCAGCGGGAGGGGAACCGAGCCGGCACGCACCTTCCCGTCCCGAGGCTGCGTGCGACCCCGACCTCGGCACACACACACACACACACACACACACACACACACACACACACACACACACACACACACACACACACACACACACTGGAGGGGAAGGGAGGGGAGGGATAAAGTGTGGTGATAGTGGCAAGGGCCCTAATGGTTCTCTCTGCTGGGAAAGGGAAAGGAGGAGGAGGAGGAGGAGGAGGAGGAGGAGGAGGAGGAGGAGGAGGAGGGAAGTGAAAGAAAAAAAAGGGTAAGAAAAGAGGAGGGAGGAAAGGGAGAATTGGAGGAAAGAAAATAAAATAGGAAGAGGAAAATTATATGTATAGTGAACAATACTGAAACAAGGAGGGAAAAAAATCATAATGTTTAAGCAGAGAGAGAGAGAGAGAGAGAGAGAGAGAGAGAGAGAGAGAGAGAGAGAGAGAGAGAGAGAGAGAGAGAGAGAGAGAGGAACAGATAACATAAACTGAAGAATCGAAGAGGCAACATCGCCATCCCATCACGACTAAGGCACACCACGAACCACCCTTACCCCTTCACCCCTTCCCCCATTCCTCTCCTTCCTTCCTCCCCTTCAGGGCGCGGAGATCAGAGGCGGCTCAGCAGAGGGCCCGCCATAAATCACAGTTTACCGAGGCCTCGCAATCAATCCAGACTCGTAAAACTATTATCAATTTAATCCCCAAGCTCATGAACTCTCTGCTACGAACACGTCTACGCATTTACGCGCCGCCGGACTTGAAATACGCCAGGGAAAGGTGAAAGTACTTTGAGTTTTTTGATAAGGAAATAAAGAGGGATGCTAAATTTTTAAGGGTATGGGAGAGATAGTGAAAAAAAAAAGAAAAATGCGTCTTGAGATTTGAAAGGGAGAAGGAAAAGTGAAATAAGGCAGGAAAAGGTGAAAGTATTTTGAGTTTTTTGATAAGGAAATAAAGAAGGATGGTAAATTTTAAGGGAATGGGAGAGATAGTGAAAAAAAAAAGAAAATGTGTCTTGAGATTTGAAACGTGGAAGGAAAAGTGAAATAAGGCAGGAAAAGGTGCAAGTGCTTTTTTTAATAGGGAAATAAGTAAGAATGGCCATTTTTTTAAGGTAAAAGAAGAGATGATGAAAAAAAAAGAGTAAATACGCTTTGAGATTTGAAATACGGCAAGAAAAGGTGAAAGTTCTCTCAGTTTTTTGATAAGGAAATAAGGAGGAATGGTATAACTTTTGGTGATAGGGAAGGGTGTTGAAAAATAGAAGAAAAATATGTCTTGAGACCTCAAATACGATAAGAAAATGTGAAAGTTATTTGAGTTTTTTTGATAGCGTTTTTGAGAAGGAAATAAGGAAGAATGGTAATTTTTTAAGGGAATGGGAGAGATGATGAAAAAACGAGAAAAATGCGTTTTGAGATTTGAAACACGGTAGGGATAGATAAAAATTCTTTGAGGTTTTTAATAAGAAAATAAAAAAAAGGATGCAACAGTGTTTGACAAAGAAGAAAGGTGATGAAAAACTAAGAAAAAGAACAACGCTTCTTAAGACTTTAAAAACGACAGGATAAGGTAAAATAATTCTGGGCAGTACCTTGAGAGTTTGGTGAGGAAATAAGATGAAATAAGGAGGAAAGTCAGCGTACAGTTTACAGGGCAGAGGAGAGGAAATAAAAAAAAAAAAAAAAAACGCACCTTCGGACTTAAAACACGCCACAATAAAGGTAAAATTTCCGTGCAGTACCTTGAGTTTTTAATAAGGAAATAAGAAGTGTCAGTACATTTCAAGGCGAAGAAAAAATAATAAAAAAAAGAAAAGAAAAAACATGCCTTGATTCTTAAGATACTCGATAAAAAGCAGAAAAATTCTTAGCAATACCTTGAGCTTGATCGAAATACAGAGAAATAAGATAAAATTTGAGATATAGGAAGAGAACCGAGAGGGGGAGACCAGAAGAGAGTGACCAGAGAGGGGAGACGAGAAAGGGAAGACCAGAGAGGGGTGACCAAAAGGAGGAGACCAGGAAAGGATAGACAAGAAAGGGGAGGACAGGAAGGGGAGACCAGATAAAGGGGAGATCAGAAACAGGAGACCAGAGATGGGAGTCCAGAGAGCAGCGAAACAGCGAAACGAGACAAGGAGTACAGCGAAACGAGACAAGGGGTACAGCTAAACGAGACAAGGAGTACAGCTAAACAAGACAAGGAGTACAGCTAAACGAGACAAGGAGTACAGCGAAACGAGACAAAAGATCAAGGGAGTGGGACATCACGAAGCCAAAGCCGCGGTCGGAGGAAGGGATCGGCTGGCGGAGGTAAGATGGCGGGCTTCAACACAAGATGACGCCCAAACATGCAAGCCCCCCACGGCGCCCCGACCCTCTAACAAGGCGATTATGATATAAATATTTACCCCATTAATAGACACCGCCTCTCGATAGCCAATCAAGCTGTTGTGGGATATGAATGAGAGAGAGAGAGAGAGAGAGAGAGAGAGAGAGAGAGAGAGAGAGAGAGAGAGAGAGAGAGAGAGGGAGGGAGAGTCTGACCGGAGCTTGCGACCCGGAGAGGTATAGAGGGGACGGGAGAACGATGGCGGGAAGAGCGAGGAGGAGGAGGAGGTAGAGGTGGAGGAGGAGGAGGAGGTAGTGGTGGTGGTGGTGGTGAGGATGATGGAGAGCTGAGCATCACCACCGCCACGGATATGGAAGCTCCTCCTCCTCCTCCTCTTCTCCCTCCTCCTCCTCCTCCTCCTCCTCCTCCTTCTCCTCCTTCAGCTAATGCTCCTGGTCCCCTCTCTCCTCTACTACCTCCCTCCTCCTCGTCCTCCTTCAGCTAACGCCCCTCTACCTTACCCTCCTCCTCCTCCTCTCCTTCCTCCTCCTCTTCTCCTTCTTCTTCTTCTTCCTCCTCCTCCTCCTCCTCCTCCTCCCAGCAAGTAATCTCTCCCAACAAAAGGATGATGCTGCTTCCCACATGAAAATTACCTCCGTTTCCTTAATATTTTTTTAACCCAACCAGACGCATCTCAGAATAAAGGAATATTTTCGCTTCCTTCCTTTTCCTTTCCTATTAATGGCGAAGAGGGAGGGCAAAAAATACCTTTAAATTACGTTCTTTTTATAAATGGTTGAGTGAGAGAATCGACAAGGGGGAGTGCTAGAGAGAGAGAGAGAGAGAGAGAGAGAGAGAGAGAGAGAGAGAGAGAGAGAGAGAGAGAGAGAGAGAGAGAGAGAGAGAGAGAGAGAGAGAGAGAGAGAGAGAGAGAGAGAGAGAGAGAGAGAGAGAGAGAGAGAGAGTCCTCGTCCTCAGAAAGGGTTTATTGATCTGATGCAGCCCAGCCTTGCAGTCCATCACCGGGGCGCACTGCAGACCACGACCACTACGACCATCACGACCACCACCACCACCACCACCATCACCACCACTACCACCACCACCACCAAAACAATAGCAAAAAAAAAAAAAAATTATCCACTTCCCTGACCTCACTTGACCTTTCTCATCTTCGGGTCCTTTACTCAATGACCTCACTCTCTTCCCTCCTCCCTTCCTCCTCTACCTCCTCCTCCTCTTCCTCTCCTCCTCCTCCTCACACACACACTAACCTAACCTAACCTAACATAATTTGAACTCTTCTAAAAGATGATGGGAGGGAGCAAAGGTGATGGAAGGTGATAGGCAAGAGGGAAGGGCCGTGATGGGAGGAGATGGGAAGGTGAGGGAAATGGGGAGGACATTGGGTGTGTGAAGGGCGTGAACGGGTGGGAAGGGGGTGGGAAGGGGTGGGAAGGGAAGGCACGGGGGAGGGGTACAGGGTAAGGTGCGGTGATGGTTTAGGTATCTGTGGGTATCTTTCGGTATCTGTCAGTCTCCTTGTCTCGTTTCAACACGGACACTGACCTCAATTAACCTCTTCCCTATTGTTTTAATTTATTTTCCGAGCCGCATTGACGGAGGGGAGTCAGTCAGTCAGTCGTGCTGGGGATAAAAAAAAAAAAAAATAGGAGGAAAAAAGATAGAAACACAACAGGGAGAGAAAAGTGATGTAAGTCCTCCAAAATATTTCCCCATAAGTGTTATTAAAAAAGAGTCTTAAATTTAGCACGAGGGTCCGTGAGAGAGAGAGAGAGAGAGAGAGAGAGAGAGAGAGAGAGAGAGAGAGAGAGAGAGAGAGAGAAAGGAGAGGGAGAGAGAATTATGCTAACAAGAATACATCAATATATAGAATGGTTCCCTTGAGAGAATACTCCTCCTCCTCCTCCTCCTCCTTACCTTATTTTTTTCACTTTAGTCCTGCCTTAATTCATCCCCCGTTTTCTTCACTATTTTCTGGGATGCATTTCAGTCAGGACGTTGTATATACTAATTATTTCCAGGCACTTCATACCCTGCCGCCATGGAGCGAGTCTTTTTATGGCGCCTGTAAACTGTGGAGGCTCCGCACCTCACACCCTCGCTTCGCTGACTCACACCCGCACCCAGAGAGGCAAGGTGAGAAGGAGCTGAGTTTACGTGTACACCCCAGAGAAGGAGGGAGAAGTGAGGGTATTAGACGCAAGATACAGGTGAAGGAGGTAAGTTTACATATACACTCAGAGGACAGGTGAGGCTACAAGCTAAATACAAATGAGAAGGAGATGAGTTTATAAGTTGACTCAGAGGAGAGATGAGGGCTGGAAAGTTTAGATATCAGGTGAGTTTTCATGTACACTCAAAGGGAGGAGAAGATGAGGGTTAGGAAAGGATGGATAAAGATGAAAAGGTGGTGAATTTACATGTACACTCAAAGGGAGGAAGAAATGAGAGTAGGAAAGGATGAATAAAGGTAAAAAGATGAGTTTACCTGCACACTGATAAGAAGAAAGAGCAAAAATAGAAGAGGTAAGGATAGGAAAGGTTAGAAGCAGGTAAAGAGGAGGGAAGTTTACATGTACACTCATAGAAGAAAAGGTAAAAAGTACGGGAGGCAAGACACAAGTAAGATGAGCTGAGTTTACGCGTACACTTATAGAGAGAGAGCAAAGATTGGGGAGGTGAGAGTAGCAAAGGTAAGTCAAGGAGGAATTAAGTTCACCTGTAAACTCTTATGTAGGGAAAAGAGTAAGAGTAGAAATGTAAACTCTTATGCTGTAGAATGTTAGAAAAAAGGGTTTAAATGATAAGTAAGGTAGGTTTACGTGTAGACTCCGAAGGGAAAAGGGTAAAGTTGGAAGGATAG
>NC_059278.1:18281988-18301988 GCF_017591435.1 Portunus trituberculatus | reverse complement strand
TCGTGAAGGTAACACTCCACTATTGACAGGTTAATATGGCCGGAGTAAGCGAGCAAAGTATCTCGGGCAGGTGGAGGAGGAGGGGCGGCGCTCCCCTCACACACGCGGGGCTGCTCGCTGCTAATGCCTCCACATCCTCTAATTAGCTCCGCCTGTTTACCGCACGTCGTAAACTGCACAGATTTTAAAATCCAGCTTAAAGCAAATGTGGCGCATTATTTTTATGCATATAATTATCCTTTAGCGGGCGTCATAAAGCAGGCGAGGCAGCGAGGCAGGGGAGGGGCGCGGCGGGCGGGCCGGGCCAGGCTGTCAACACCCGCTAACTCCTGCGCCTCCTCGCCGCCCACACCCAGCGCACACACATACCCACGCCTGCACGCACATACGTACACGCACACCCACATATATGGATGTGCACGAAAATGCATTCACGGAGTTAAATATGCGAGGGAAATTAAGCGTAAAATATGCACAGTTTGGCAGCGGCACGCACGGCGCCCGGCGGGACCCGTCACATGGAGGAAGCGTCTCCACTCCGCACACTCCACACTCCACACTGCTGCCACACTCACCCTCAGCCTGTACACTGTGCACGCCACGCACGCCACCGCCTCGCGCCTCGGGTCACTGCTCCTCACTTCCTCTCCCGGGAATCGCGGCTCCAGGATCGCCTGTGAAATGTAACACCAGGAAGCGATGTGCGTGTGGGTGACCTTGGGCGGCCGCCACGCAGGTAGTGGCAGCGGCCTCGTGCGTGCGGGCGTTGCATGAGGCGGCCCGTGCGTGTGCGTGGCCCCGCGTCGGGATGCAGACCATTCATGCCGCGTCCTCATCTCACGTGCAGCTTCACACGGCATGCTCCCCCAGGCCGCCCTTGATGACGCTCACTCACACCACCGCGCGGCACGGCAGGCGTACACACACACACACACACACACACACACACACACACACACACACACACACACACACACACACACACCTGTTTGCGAAGGACGCACTCGCAGGTGGGTCACTAGCGCCGCCAGTGTTTACGTGACGCGCTGTCTTCCGCGGCCTGGCAAGCCTCCGCCGCCCTGCACGCAGTAATTAATCTCACTTTCAGGGCGCGGCCCCTCCAAGCAAGGTTGCCTTTTGGAATTACGGCGTCAGCGACAATTATGACGGAGTGTGATGGCTTAATGCTCAAATTGACCGCGAAGGCGAAGGCGAGGCGTCTGTGGGACACACGCAGGTGCGGCGGAATGAATGGGAGTGAGTACCTGGGCAGCGGTGACGTGAGGTGGAGGGGCGCCGTAAATGTGTGTGTCCCGAGCACGTCACTCGCTGGCGTGCGGTGCCTCGTGACGCCACGCATGACAAGATCAGCTGGGCGGAGGCGGCGGCTCCCAGCGGCCGCACATCTCGTGACGGCCGCCGCAGAAGCAGCATCCCATCTTTCCCTGTGACGTCAGTTCGCGCCACCCTCCACACGCCACCTTCCATGTGCGTCAGCTGTTTGCCCGCGGAGCAACACAACGGCACCGCGGCACGATCGTCGCCCCGCCCCGCCCCACGCCGCGCCGCCCACCACCCACGCCCATTCCTTCCCTCACGCCCCTGGCTGGTTGGCTGGGCGGTGCCGCGTGCATTTCGTGTGCAGGGTGCCGGGGCCCAACATAGGTGGGCGTGGCAAGGCCAGGTACATTGAGTAGTATCCTCTTGGCGTGCAGCCGCGGCCCAGTCACTGCACGCCACCTCCCACGTGCCCCGCCGACGTGTCTCGTGACCGGCGAGGCCGCGTGGGTGCCAACACTTAGCAACCATTCCGCGATACTGAGACACGGGTCGTCGTCCCTCCGGTGATTGATTCCTGCAGGCACGCGACGCCCCGCGCCGGGATGACCGGCCTTCCCACGGCATTCAGCGGCTGGCGGTGCCTTGTGCTGATGAGGTGTTGAGTGCTGGTAGTGTCGCGACACCTCAGAGGTGCATGCTAGTGACGGTGGCGGCGGTTGAAGAGCGGTGACAGGTGCTGGCATGTGGTGGAGTGTGGTGGCGTGTGGTGATGAGTGCTGGCGTGCTCCCCGACCATCACGGCGCCGCCTGTCACCACCTGCTGCTGGCCGCCACAAATGGCTGCGCGTGTAATACTCAATAAACGCTGAAGGACCATAACTCACCGGCTACTTGCTTTATTATGACCCTGCGTGCGGACCACAAGTCATGGTACTATGAGATTGGCAGCGGAAGCTTTATTAGTGTCCTGCACGGCAATACAAACTGGGACTTCACGAGGGAGTAACAGTGATGGATGTGAGCCGCTGGACGGGAGCAGGGGAAGTGGGGCGGAGGCGGACTGCAGCCTCCTGGCGACTAGTTAAAGGTCCGGGAGGCACACCTGAGAGGACCTGTACCTGACACACGCTGCTGTCTAATTACGGTTCATATATCTTGTTGCTAATGTGTGCACTTCACCGCCGCAGGAAGCTGGAGGAGGCGGGGCGGCGGCACAGCTGGTCCCTTGCCCCGCCACGCCTCCTCGCCACTCCTGCACCTCCACGGCCCTCACTCAGCTCTCACAAGACCTTCGCTACCAACAGTATCACTCGGCCTGCCAATTTCCCTCCGCGTGGTCACAATAACCAATCTGTCAGCCTATGACGGGCCGCTTCCGGGGAATGATTGCATCCGTAATTAGGCACGGCTCGGGAAAATTGCACGGTTTGGCGCGGCCTGGGAGGGGCGGCGCAGTCTGACCGGATCTGCCAGGAATGACGTGTGTGTCGGTCCTGCGGGAAGCTGCGGCGACCCTCACCCAGTAAACCTCAGGTGGTGGCGACGGGAAGGTGTCAGGCGAGACTTAAGTACTGAAATGGTTCAATGTGATGACTTCCAGACCACAAAAATGTTCCCACCTTCCATTCTGGCCGCCAGGAAGAAGAAGAGGAGGAGGAGGAGGAGGAGGAGGAGGAGGAGGAGGAGGAGACCAAATAACATTGCCCTTGATGGGTCTTACTGAACACACACACACACACACACACACACACACACACACACACACACACACACACACACACACACACACTAAGACCTATATAAGAGAAGGTGAATCCTGAAGTGAGGCTGAGAAATGTTAAAAAGTAGAGGGAGGAAGGGAGTAATTTCAGTGAGGGAGGGTCGGGAGGTGAAAATAAGGTAATGCCCTAATGCCAGACGCCGGGGTCCAGTCTGCATCCTCAACACCATCCATCACCGCCACACCACCACGGCTTCTCATTACCGCCGCTGCAGACTTTCTTTCTTTCCCTTCTTCCCTTCATTCCCTTCCTTCCTCACCCGTCCACTCGCCACTCCAATCCTATCACCACCACCTCCCTTCCTCTTCCCTCACTATCATCATCACCATTTTGGGTCCTCCACTCGTCACCACCACTGTCAGAAGCCTCAACACTGCCGCAGTCGAGTGTCCATGCAATCTAACCACCATCACCACCATCACCACCGCCACCACCACTACCACCGCCACCACTGTCATTGGAAGCGCGCTATCACCATCACCATCACCACCACTGCTTATCTCTGCCATCTTACAATGTCACAATCAGCGGATCACCAAACACACACACACACACACACACACACACACACACACACACACACACACACACACGTGACCTCACCACCACCACCACCACTACTACCACCAGCCACTCTCCCAACCTTCATGTCTTTATTCCTTCATTCCCCTCCGTTCCTCCCTTCTATTCCCCTCGCTAGCCACTCCCCTTCAACTCCCCTTCCTTCCCCATTTCGCCCGCCCCTTTCCCCTCCCGTGGGACGTCACTTCCCTTACTTACGGAAATCGAAACGTCGAAATTACCCTCAGGAGGACGCTGGCTCTTCTACGAATTATGTGGTGGCAGCAATATGTTTCCCAGAAGGTCTGCGTCAGGGGGAGGAACAGCCTGACGAAGGGGTAGAGGAGGAGGAGGAGGAGGAGGAGGAGGAGGAGGAGGAGGAGGAGGAGGAGGAGGAGGGTAAGAAGCGGAACTGGGAATTAAGATTGGAACTTGGGAATGAATGCGAGGGAAGGAAAAGGAATTGATATGAAAAGCAATCTTCACTTTCTGTTCCCCTGAGAGGCCTTACCTTGAGAAATATTGCTAATCTATATCAATCTTTATGTTTTTTTCTCTCTCTCTTTCTCTCTCTCTCTCTCTCTCTCTCTCTCTCTCTCTCTTCGTCTGTCGTTATCATTCCTGTGTGTGTGTGTGTGTGTGTGTGTGTGTGTGTGTGTGTGTGTGTGTGTGTGTGTGTGTGCGCCACCAATAAATGACGTAATAAAATAAATAAAAATCACATCAATAAAGAAAACGGAGAATTGCGCGTGAATGTTAATTAAAAAAAAGGCGAAGAGAAGTGACATTTCTGAAACCTGGGCGAAAGGAAGGAAAGGCGAGATAAAAGAGAGAGAGAGAGAGAGAGAGAGAGAGAGAGAGAGAGAGAGAGAGAGAGAGAGAGAGAGAGAGAGAGAGAGAGAGACACGAAACACTAATAACAATGACGAAGGTAATGGCACGAACAACATGAACGAAAACAACAACAATAATGATAATGATAATCAAAATGAATAAATAGAATAGTAATAGTAAAACAACATACTACACTTTAACACTCCCTCTCTCTCTCTCTCTCTCTCTCACGCACACACACACACACACACACACACACACACACACACACACACCTTACCAGTTACTCATGAATAAACAAAGGAGGCACGTAAAGAGACACCACAGTTACTCATAAGTTAACCCTCACTCAGTCCTCAACGCTCGTCATGTAACGCCAGTTCAATACGATTCCCAACCTTACGAACCCTTCATTAACGAGGTGGCGTGGCTGTGTGTTGCCCCCGCCTCCACACACACGCCTCACAGCACATCACAGGAGCCAAATTACTAGTATGAAATCACAGGTCAAGGAAAGAGATCAGAGTTCTTCAAAATAATCAGTTTAAATATCAAGAAAGGTGCGCATTACCTTACCTGCTTCCTCCTTTCCCTGTGATGAAGTAAGAGCGGTTCATCGGAAGGCAAGGGATGGATAGCAGCGCAGGTTAGTCAATAAGAGACAACCCCGGCCGCCGCAAGAAGCTATTATTACCTGCATGGATTACCTGAGTTAATGAGTGGCTGTGGGAGAGACAGAGAGAACGAGACACACACACACTCTCTCTCTCTCTCTCACACACACACACACACACACACACTTCAACCATAAACTACTTGAATATTCCCGCCAACTACTAGGATAAAAAAGAGAAAAGTGCCTCAGTGGTTGCCCGCCAAAAAAATGATAATGACTTTGGAATTTACACTAAAAAAGGTGAACAAGAGAAGGGAACAGAGGCACCTGCGTGATCTAATGAGGCGAATGGAGACAACAGGTGAGGAAGTTAAGCATTAATGAGGATTTAATAGCATTGTTAACGGTTTTGGAATAGAAGTAGGAGGATTAGGAGGAAGAGAAGGAGGAAAAAGAAAAGGAAGAGGAGGATTAGAAGGAGGATGACAAGAAGAAGGAAGAAGAAAAAGAGAAAGAGGAAGGTGGAGTCAGTGGTTTAGGGCAAGGAAATAAAATAAAAACAAAATGGGAATAGAAGAAAAAAGTTAACACGAAGGAGAATTAGAAAAAAAAGAATAAAATAATGACGGAATAAATCAGATAGAATAAAAAGAAATAATTGACATGAATAAGAGAGTAAAATTAGAAGGAACGAAGGAGAATAAAGAGAAAAAAAAAAGAAATATGAGCAAAAGAAGTAAATAAGAAAGCAGAAATTTTTTTTCATTATTTCAAGGTCATTAATGTAAAAAGAAGAGAAATTATGATAATAGAAAAAAAATAAAGACGACAGTAACACGAGAGAGAGAGAGAGAGAGAGAGAGAGAGAGAGAGAGAGAGAGAGAGAGAGAGAGAGAGAGAGAGAGAGAGAGAGAGAGAGAGAGAGACAGGAAGCGTGAGGTGAGGGCGGGAGGATGAGAGAAGATTCGTGAGAGAAGACAAGGTTGAAGATGAAAAATAGATAAAAAAAATCTCTAAATACGAAAAAAAAGTAAAGAATTCAGGAAGAAAGAGAAGAAAAAAATATACAATCAAAGAAATATGAATGACATTTTCCTGGAGTGATGAAGTCAACCTGTGCAAAATAAACACGTTGAAAAAAAAAAGAATGACGAAATTATCAAGAAAAAAAGAAAATTAATGACACCAAGAGAGAGAGAGAGAGAGAGAGAGAGAGAGAGAGAGAGAGAGAGAGAGAGAGAGAGAGAGAGAGAGAGAACTAGAATGTGTGTGTGTGTGTGTGTGTGTGTGTGTGTGTGTGTGTGTGTGTGTGTGTGTGTGTGTGTGTGTGTGTGTGTGTGTGTGTGTGTGTGTAATTAGACGCCCTTGGGATAGAGAGGTGGTCGTGACGCGAGGCAGGAGCGACCCATGAAACTTTGAGTGGACCCATCACGTGACCACAAGCTGGCAATCAAAATCTTTTCTCCTCCTCCTCCTCCTCGCGCCACCGAAATGCGCTTCTTTTTGTGATGGATAATGTCAATCGTGTATTTTATCTCCGGGTGACTAAAAGGTTTTCTTCTCTTCATCCTTCAGAGAGAGAGAGAGAGAGAGAGAGAGAGAGAGAGAGAGAGAGGAGGGGGGCGGGGCGTTGGTGAGGAAGAAAAGTAAGAAAAGTAAGTGTTTTTTATGTGATAAGTAATTTTTTAAGTGTCCTCAATCTTCTGTAGTTCCTTTTTCGTTTACTTATTTCCTTGTCTGATCAAATACTTAGAATCTGATCACTTATAAGGTAGATTTTTCCTCTTCTCTTCTCTCCTTCTCTTCCTTCTACATTTTGTCTCCTTTTCTTCCTTTCTCTCCACATTTTCTCCCTATTTCTTCTATTTTTCTTTCTTTCCTATCTCCACATTTTATCCATATTACTTCCCTTCCTTTCATATTTCTGTCTTTTTTCCTTTTCCTCCACATTTCTCCATCTTTCTTTCTTTTCCTCCACATTTTCTCACCTTTTCTTCCCTTCCTTCACATTTTATTTAGTTTTCTCCCTTCCTCCACATTTTTTCTCCTTTCCTTCCTTTTCTTCACATTTTCTCTACTTTTCTTACCTTCCCTCCACATTTCATCCATTTTCTTCCCTTTCCTCCACATTTCATCCATTTTCTTCCTTTTCCTTTCATCCTTTTCCATTTTCTTTCATTTACCTTTCATTCTCTTAACTGGTTACACTGAATACGGCTTTCCTTAATAACACACTGCTTCATCTTAGGTTAGGTTAAGGTAGGGTAGGGTAGACTAAGGTAAGGTAAGGTAAGGCAAGGTAAGGTAACGTAAGGTAAGGTAAGGTTAGGTTAGTTTAGGTTACGTTATGGTTAGATTAGACGTATAAAAAAGATGTAGACGTCACAGAATGAAGGAATCAACTGGCCACGTCATGAAAACACACGTCATTATAGTCTCAAACAATGAAGCACTGAATCCAAACACAAGTTACACCACGCCTGACTGTCTCGCCGAAGTAACGTGCATGACTTCAATCCCTAACTCACCACTCATTGCAACTTCCCCACCAAAGAAATTGTATAAATAAAGACATCAAGGATTATTTTTGCCGGGCACTAGATGATAACATTCGAAGCTGACGGCCGGGAGAAAGGGAATTACTTTGCTCTCTCTCTCTCTCTCTCTCTCTGTGTGTGTGTTATGCAAGATACTGACATGAATAATAACACCATCTCCCTACTAACACACATAGCCAATAGATAGACAGATCGGAGTGTACAATGCATGATTCACTCCCAATACATTTCAATCCCTTTTCAATTTACATATACGGGAAGATGCGGCCAGATAACGTATGCGCTCCACAAATTTGACTTCAGAAGATTCCCTAACGACAAACACACCACACTACGGATATTTCAGCGTGTTTATATGCTACAACTACTTTCATCACTATTTTACCATTAAGTTTGCTGTTAATTTCAGTCATTTCAGCTAAATATTATGAGGTATACTTTTGATCTTGACCTGACTGGAATAAATTGTTAGCTTGTCAAGTGTGGTGAACCGTGGACCTGGGCGTGGCGTGGCGTGGTGAGCAGTGGTGTGGCGTGGTGTAGCGCGGCAGACACGTGCACTGGACACGCCTTCCTCTAATGAGACTCAAACCCTGGGGGCTTGACTCAGCATAAAGCCTCAATGAGCTCTGGGAAACACAACAAAGAGGAGGAGAAGGAGGAGGAGGAGGAGAAGGAGGAGGAGGAGGAGGAGTTATGAATGAGACTAAAGAACCATAAATAGAATAACAAGAAGAAGAAGGAGATAAATAGAAGCAGTAAGATGGAGTTAGGGAAAAGGAGATTACATTTTGGGCGAAGTTCAGAGAGGAGAGGAGGATGGAAGAGATGGAAGGGAAAAAAGAGGCGGTGAGGGAGGGAGGAAGGAAGGGTGGAAGAAAGTGAGGGAAGGAGGGAGGGAGGGAGGGAGGGAGGGAGGCAGGAATTAAGACATAAATCAAAATGCTAATACTTTAAAGAAAATCTCATAGGAAACCCCGAAAAAAGAGAAAAAAGGGAAGGGAAAACGGGCGGATTATAGACGAGATACGAGATACCCTGCTATTTAGAGAGAGAGAGAGAGAGAGAGAGAGAGAGAGAGAGAGAGAGAGAGAGAGAGAGAGAGAGAGAGAGAGAGAGAGAGAGAGAGAGAGAGAGAGAGAGAGAGAGAGAGAGAGAGAGAGAGAGAGAGAGAGAATTACTACCTCCACTGTTCCATGGCCTTGTTTACATATAAGACTGAGAAATGCAAACATAATCATCCAGTCACGAGAGATAATAACGAGGCCATCAATTCTACAGCAAGGGAAGGCTCCGTCATAAAGATAATTACTAATACCGCCCAGCCTCGTAATATAATCATAAAGAGACGATCGACGACCTCAACTAAAACTCAGGTGCTCAAAGGGGATGATGGGCAGCAATGGTAGCAGTTAGTGTGTGTGTGTGTGCTGGACCCTATACTGTGTTGTTCTCCTTGCTGTTGTTGTTTGTGGGTATTCTCTCTCTCTCTCTCTCTCTCTCTCTCTCTCAATCATTATTTTCGTCTGTGTTTGTTTTCCTGTTCGTCTCTTTCTGAAATATAGAGTTTTTTCATTTCTTATTCATCTTTTATGTTTTTTTTTTTTATTGAAGTTCTGTTGAGTTTCTTTTAAGGGTTTTCACTGCCTTCTTTTCCTGTGGCGGAGACAAAACAACACAACTCAACTCAAATGTCAACACGAGTCAACACAAGGTTAACTCAAGTCAACCCAAGTCAACTCAAGGCAACTCAAGTCAACTAGAGTCAACACAAAACCACTCAAGTCAACACAAGTCAACTCAAAACAACTCAATTCAACAAAAATCAGTTTAAGTCAACTCAAGCCAACTCAGGCCAACTCAAGCCAACTCAAGTCAACCTAAAGCAACTTAAGTCAACTCAAGTTAACTCAAAACAACTCAGATTAACACAAAACAACTCAAAACAACACAAGACAATTAGAATAAAAAAACAACAACACAAAGTCAACACAAATACATTCAGGTCAACACAAAGTCAACTCAAATCAACCCAGAGGCAATCAACGCAACACAAGGCAACACTCACCTGTAGGAACATCTCCCCATCAAGCACCTGGTGGTCGTAGGTAATCAGGTCCCTGTGCCTCGCTGGGTGCAGGTGTTGCGGCTCCCCCTCTGTTTTCTCTCCCCTCCTCCGTGCATCATAACTGTGGGAGGAGACGAAAGGCATCAGTGAGGGAGGAAAGAAGGGAAGGAGGGAGGGAGGGACAAGTTACTGGTGGGAGAGAGGGAAGGAAAGAAAGTGAGGGAGGGAAGGAAGACAAAAGTTAGTGGAGAGAGGGAGTGAGGGAGGGAAGGTGGGAGAGATGGAGGAAAAGTTTGTAGTGAGAGAGTAAGGAGTGAAGGAGAAGAGGAAGTGAAGGAGGGAAGGAAGGAAAAATTAGTGGTGAGAGGAGTGAAGGAGAAGAAGTAAAGGAGGAAGGAAAGGAGGGAAGGAGGGAGAGAAAAGATAATGGTGAAAGAGGAAAGGCGTCAGTGAAGGAGGAAAAGAAGGGAAAAGTTAATAGTGAGAGAGAAAGAAGTGAAGGAGGAGAGGAGAGAGAGTAAGGGAGGGATGGAGGGAAGCAAGAAAAGTTAGTGATGAGAGAGGAAAAGCGTCAGTGAGGGAGAAAAAGGAGGAAAGGAGGAAAGGAGGGAAGGAGAGAAGGAGGGAAAGGTTAGTGTTTTAGTGTTGAGAAAAGAAGGAGTGAACGAGGGAGGAGAGGGAATGAAGAAGTGAAGGAGGGGGGAAAGGGAATGGAGTGAAGGAGGGAGGAGAGAGAATGAAGGAGTGAATGAGAGAGGAAAAGGAGTGAATGAAGATGGGAAGGAGGGAAAAGCTAGTGACGAGAGAGAAAAGAAGGAAAGAGGGAGGAAGGAAAGGAGAAAGGGGAGACAAAACATATAGGAGAGGAAGACAAGGAGGAAAAAGTTAGCGGAAGGAGATACAAATACAAACACACACACACACACACACACACACACACACACACACACACACACACACACACACACACACACAGAGTTTAGCATGATAGCTTGAATAAACGATGACCCTAAAACAATAAATTTAATGAGAGTAAATACGTAAATTAGATAATGAGAATAATCAGGAAAGACGAACTGTATATCATTATCTTTATTATTATTATTATTATTATTATTATTATTATTATTGTTGTTGTTGTATATGTTGTTGTAGTAGTAGTAGTAGTAATAGTAGTAGTAGCAGTAGCAGCAGTAGCAGCAGCAGCAGCAGTAACAACAAGAGTCGTAGCATAAAAGGAAGAGGAGCAGTAGAAGCAGTGGTGGCAATTAATCATCATCATTACCGCCATTATCACCATTATTAGCGTCACCATTAAGAGACACCAGCGGAACACGAGGAGATGCATAACTAATGATGGCAAGCAAAACATTCGCCTGCAAAACAACAACAGGAATTGCATTAAGGATTCATCAACACTGCCTCTTATCAGGAGAAGCCCATTAGAGAGAGAGAGAGAGAGAGAGAGAGAGAGAGAGAGAGAGAGAGAGAGAGAGAGAGAGAGAGAGAGAGAGAGAGAGAGAGAGAGAGAGAGAGAGAGAGAGAGAGAGAGAGAGAGAGAGAAAGGAATTCTTAAACCTTTATCCGAACCGAATTCCGTAAAAGAGATCAAGGTAACCGATTCACAACACACACACAGGTCGATTCTCCTCTGAGACAGGTATCGGACACACACACACACACACACACACACACACACACACACACACACACACACACACACACTTAAGTAATGGATTTTCAAAGCGAGATTTCTTTACGTTTTCTTTTTTTTTCTGCTTTGTACGTCAATTTTTTATATACTTCTCCTACTACTACTACTACTACTACTACTACTACTGCTACTACTGCTACTACTACTACTACTACTACTACTACTACTATAACTATAACCATTGTTTCATCTTACTTCGTCTGTACTTTGTCTCATATACCGTATACTACTACTACTACTACTACTACTACTACTACTACTACTACTACTACTACTACTACCACTACTACTCCTACTCCTACCACAACTACTACTCTTAACCTTCTCACTCCTACTACTACAACTACAAAAAAAAAAAGCACATCACAGATCTCCCAAAACTTAGCATTTGAACTCAAAAAAAGGGGATTTGATTATGAATAGAGAGAAAAAGAGCATTGTAAAAGGAACCACATTAACACACAATGCTGGAACTGTGACGCCACTGTGGACTTGTATTGTGTTACGTAGGTGCTTTGTGTGTGTGTGTGTGTGTGTGTGTGTGTGTGTGTGTGTGTGTGTGTGTGTGTGTGTGTGTGTGTGTGTGTGTGTGTGTGTGTGTGTGTGTGTGTGTACTTATTAAGTATACTGTTTGCGAAATGCTGTGTTTATGACCGTGAGAATCCGCCGGTTTGTGTGTGTGTGTGTGTGTGTGTGTGTGTGTGTGTGTGTGTGTGTGTGTAGACATGGAATAAATAAACTTCATAAGCTAAAACACAAGAAAACTACACACACACACACACACACACACACACACACACACACACACACACACACACACACACACACACACACACACACACACAGCACAACACTCTCTCTCTCTCTCTCTCTCTCTCTCTCTCTCTCTCTCTCTCGCAGCACAGCAATTAGTCGCCCTCTCTTGCTCCCATAAACAAGAGAGAGAGAGAGAGAGAGAGAGAGAGAGAGAGAGAGAGAGAGAGAGAGAGAGAGAGAGAGAGAGAGAGAGAGAGAGAGAATTAGTCAGTGAAGCCAGCGTGCGTGTCCTCCACAGTTATATTGGGCACAACTTGCTAATTGCTGGTAATGGACTTCGCTGCCCATCTCTGCCTTCCCTGAGTCTTGCCATGAGGAGGGAAGGATTGAGGGAGGCAGAGACATGAAGGAGTAAGAAGGATAAGCAGCAGCACACCTCTTGTCCCGAAGTCCTTGGATGATACTGAAGTTACTATGAATGTGAGGAGGTAAAGGAAGAATGTCAAGGATGTAGGAGGGATTATAGGATGCAAAGGATAAGCAGCAGCATATCTCTTGTTCCCTTCCTTTGTTGTTTAATGATGGAAGAAAGTGGGATTAAGACAGTGTTGGGTGATTATGAGGAGGAGGAGGAGGAGGAGGAGGAGGAGGAGGAGGAGGAGGAGGAGGATCTAGGAATGTTCGCTTAATTCCCACTTACTTTTTTTCCTCATTTTTCTTCTTCTCACTTTTTTTTCCTTCATCTTTCCTTGTTTTTTTTTCGTTTCATCGACTTTTTTTCATTATGTCTGTTTTTTCATGTTGGTTCTCTCTCTCTCTCTCTCTCTCTCTCTCTCTCTCTCTCTCTCTCTCTCTCTCTCTCTCTCTCTCTCTCTCTCTCTCTCTCTCTCTCTCTCGTTTCTAACACGTCACAACACAATCCAATCCTTTACCTTCTACCCTTACATCTCCCCTCCCCATTAACTCCCATCACCACCCATTACCACTGCATCTCGCAACAGTTTCCCTCCCTTTGTCATTAGAAGCACACACACACACACACACACACACACACACACACACACACACACACACACACACACACACACATAACCTCTTCTGCACCATGACGCGTTTCCATATTCATTCTGTTTACTTTAGAGACTTATGCTGGGGGGATTAAAACAGTAAAGACTCTGGCCATTAATCTTCTGGCCTCCATAGATACCTCCTAATGTCAATAAATGGTCTAATCGTACACAAATCTCAGCGCAAAAATGTGTCTCAGTATTGGAGAGGTTAACCCCATCAGTACCATGACGCGTTTCCATATTCATTCTGCTTACTATTTGGTGATTTTATACAGTTACAGAAGCTTATGTAAAGGATTAAAAATAGTGAAGACTGTGGCCATTAACTTTCTTATCTCTATACACCCTAATGTCAAT
Organism: Portunus trituberculatus; assembly: GCF_017591435.1. Classification (NCBI taxonomy): domain Eukaryota; kingdom Metazoa; phylum Arthropoda; class Malacostraca; order Decapoda; family Portunidae; genus Portunus; species Portunus trituberculatus. Next base: position 18,288,392 of record NC_059278.1, on the reverse strand, counting down.
AAAATGGTCTAATCGTACACAAATATTAGGGTAAAAACGTGTCCCAGTACTGAAGAGGTTAAACATAAGAAGCATTTTAATTTAACAGTTCCATGGGGGCAGGTTAGAAGTCTGGAAGTCACCTGTGGACACCTGTGCAATGACTTGAGTTCGATGCCTGTGTCTCTGTTATTACCATTGCTAGTCACTGTGATGGCTTCGTCTCTCTCTTTAATATCCTCAAAGGTGACTTGTTGTGCTTCTTAATGGTGAGTTTTTCAGGGAAGGAATATTGAGTTAGAATGGATGCCAGGGGATATAATCTGGTGAAATGTGTGTCTGTGTCTGTCTGTGTCTGTGTGTCTGTGTGTGAGTAAAAGGAAGGAAGGAGGAAATGAATGGGAGCTTCAGAGTGAACGAGGAAGAAAATTGAGGGTATTACGAGAAATGTAAATAAGAAGAAGAAAGAGAAAAAAAAAGAGGAAAGGATATGAAGGGAGGGAGCGATGGTGATAAATTAAAATAACGAGTTGACGAGTAATAACAGCTTGTTGGCGTTCGTGCAACACACACAATGCAAAGAAAGAAAAGTTTAAACGTGAAAATAACAGAAATCTTGATACTCTTTTTTTTCGTCTTGCAATAAAATTAGACGTAAATTAAAAATGTTATGTGTTTCAATTTAATTCAGTAGATAATCGTCCTTTGTGTTTTTCTTTCTAGCCATTACTCACTCTCTCTCTCTCTCTCTCTCTCTCTCTCTCTCTCTCTCTCTCTCTCTCTCTCTCTCTCTCTCTCTCTCTCTCTATATATATATATATATATATATATATATATATATATATATATATATATATTATATATATATATTTCTTTCTTTCACTCTTATCATCGTTTCTCTCGTCCTACTCCTCCTTTCTGTGTCTCTCGCTTGCCTTTTCTCTTCCATCTTCATTCTCTCTCTCTCTCTCTCTCTCTCTCTCTCTCTCTCTCTCTCTCTCTGTGGACAGGTGTGGAAAGGTGTGTCAATCAACTCCACACGACTCTAAAGGTCAACTGTGTGTGTCTGAGCAGGAGACTTCCGCCTTAATCATCAACTTTTCTCGCTTCCTTTTCTTCCTCACCTTCATCTTTTTTTTTTTTTTTTGTCCTTTTCCCTGAATCAATTTCTTTTCTGCGTTTCTGTTTTTTTTTTCCTTTTATTTCTCTGTTTATTATCTTTTGTTTATATTCTTTACTTTTCTTCCGTATCTTGTCTCTCTTTTTCTCTATTTTTTACTTTATGTTTCTCTTGTCTCTCTTTTCTTGTATCTTTGCCTTCCATTTTTCTATTTTTATCCGCTAATTCCTTCATCATAGTCTTCTTTATTTAATTCTAGCAGTCCTTTCTTCTTTCCTCTCTACATCACTGTTCTTAATTCCTTCGTATTCTTCCTAGATTATCATCCCATTCTTTCATTTCCTTCCTCACAATTGAAATGTCTTATACAGAACTTTTATTTATTCACTTCCTGTCATCACTATTCCACCTTTTCTCTTTCACATTTTATTTAAGTTATTTTCATTTAATTTTCAACCTTTTATTTAAGTTATTCGTACCACCTTTTCTCTTTCACTTATTTTGTCTTCATTTTTCTCTCTATGTTATCTCTCCCTCTTCTCTTCTCTCCAATTACAAGACTTTCCTCCACTAACGACATCTTCCCGTCCCGTTTTCTATTTTTTGGCTGTCTTCAATATTCTATACTTTATTCTGATAAATTCTTACTATACTTTTTCTACTTGCTTTATTTATTCCTCTATTTATTATCTCACCAGTCTCCTTTCACCAGTATTTCTCTTGCCTACCTCTGCTAATCCCACCACAAGCTAACTCTCTCTCTTTCATGTTCTATCCTTTCATGGTTAGATTTCTATTATCGTTCTTTTTTCATCCCTCTCTTGGTTTCATTCATATCCTCTATTTCTTCTTCTTTCAGCTGTCTTCTTCACCAGTAATTCCCTCTCCGATCATCGCTTTTCATCCTTTTTTCTCTCATTGTCTTCTCTATTCCATCCTTTTTTGCGTGTTTTAATTCCTACCTTATTTCTTTATTCATTCTTCTCTTGTCTTTATTTATATACTTATTTATTTTCTTCCTTCGTCTCCATCACCAGTAATTCCCTCTCTCATCATCTTTTCCCTTCCTTTTTTTTCTCTCACTGTCCTATCTATTTCATCCTTTTTTTTTAATTCGTACCTTATTTCTTCATCCATCCCTCTCTTGGCCTTATTTATATCTCTATTTATTTTCTTCTTCGTCTCTTCCACTAATCCTTCTCTCACTCATCTCTGCCATTCCCTTCAGGAGCTAAGTTACATATTCTACCCTTTCTTCACTAAATTTCCATCAACATCCTTTTTTTCCTTATTCATATTTATTTTCTCCTTCGTTTCCTTCACCAGTGCTTCCCTCGCTCACCTCTGCCAGTCCCTTCAGGAGCTAAGTGGCGTGAGATCAATGGGCTACGGGACAGCCTTCACAGAGACCAAAGGCAATGGCAACTCAAAAGGCAAATAGCAGAGAGCGGTGTAACAGAAGGCGCTGACACACTAACAAACAATCACTCGCGTACATTTCTATTCATGTTTACCTGTCCATACGCACACACGCCGGCGGGGAATCGGGAAGGGGGAGAGGGGGAGAGTGGAGGGTTAGAATCAATTGTACAAACGAGTCTCAGTCTGTACCGACCATCAGCCACGCCACGCTACGCTACAGACGGTACGCTGCGCTGTGGTACTCAAGGCTCAAGGTGAATGCGAAAAAGGTGAGGAAAAAAAAAAAAAGCGGTACAAAATACATACGTGTTGGTTGTGTATATAAGTCAATACACACACACGCACACACACACACACACACACACACACACACACACACACACACACACACACACACACACACACACACACACACACACACACACGATCAGGAGGAACACAAATGCTGAAAAATCCCACGAAAAATCACAAATGTACTCAATGGCAATAAATTAACTCAGGTAGGGTTGATTAATACAGGTGAGTCAAAACACGTGATAGGTGTAGCCACGTGGAGACTGAGACACACAGGTGGAAGAGACAGATACACAAGTGGAAGAGAGACATAAAGAGAGAGAAAAAGGAGGAAGATATTGAGTGAGAACCTGATGGACAGGTGAGAGGTAATTACAGAGAGAGACAGAAACAGGTAAGGTAAGAACAGGTGTGAAATAAGTACAGAGAAAGGGAGACAGAGAGATGGAGAGACAGGTAATGCAAGGAGAGGTGGACAGGTGAGAAGTAATTATAGATATAAGAACAGGTTAGAAATAAGTACAGAGAGAGAGAGAGAGAGAGAGAGAGAGAGAGAGAGAGAGAGAGAGAGAGAGAGAGAGAGAGAGAGAGAGAGAGAGAGAGAGAGAGAGAGAGAGAGAGAGAGAGAGAGAGAGAGAGAGAGAGAGAGAGAGAGAGAGAGAGAGAGAGAGAGACAGGTAAACAAGGACACAAGGGAAATATAAGTACAAACACACGTACAGAAAGAGACAGATAACAGAGGAAGAAAAAAAAAAAAAGGACGGAAACAGAGAAACAGGTAAGATAAATATATAAATGAAATAAAAATAAAAAATAAAACAGATGAAAAGAGACAGGTAAGCACAACAAGTACACACAAACACACGAACAACAGACAGGTGAAAATTGAAAAAAAAAAAAACACACACACACACAGACAGGTAAGATAAAGACAGGTGAAGAAGAGAAGAAGTGGGAGACAGAGAGAGAAAGAGATAGATGGGGAGAAAGAAGAGAGAAAGAGGGAAGCCAGGCAAAGGTACTGAATAAATGACACTCACAACTACAGACTCCATTGAATTATGAGGCGGAAACGTACTTAAGGAACTTTTGATATTCTGTCCATGTTCAATTTTATCTTCTTTTTTTATGTAGTTCCTTCTCATCTGGTTTGCTTTTATCTGTCTGTCTGTCTGTCTGCGTGTCTGCTCGCCATCTGAAGCAGCCGCGGGGGGTGAATGAACCGAAGAAACCTTCCGATACTCCTCAGTCTATACAATATTCTACTTGATGCAGGAATGAGTGAATGAGTGAGTGAGTGAGTGAGAGAGAGAGGGTGATATTAAGATATATGACTATTGATTGAAAATATATGAAAAAAATGAGCTCAATTCTTTAGAAAACGATGAAACTTTTTAATCAATTTACAACACCACGATAAAATCCCCACCCCCCACACACACACACACACACACACACACACACACACACACACACACACACTTGATGTTATGATAAATTTTCACACACCTTAAAACAAAACCCTCTTCTCTCTTCTCTCTCTCTCTCTCTCTCTCTCTCTCTCTCTCTCTCTCTCTCTCTCATTTCCCAGCGCCTGCCATTAGCACCAACTAAAAATGAAAGATATACCAAGAGAAAAGAACGGAGATATTTGCATGGCGCCCGTCTGTCTGGAAGGATCGATCGCCTCTACGCAGGTGAGGGAGAGGGAGAGGGAGAGAGAGAGAGAGGGGAAGGGGATCGCCAGGTGAGGGGAAGTGAGGGGAAATGAGAGGAGAGGGGAGAGAGAGAGAGAGAGGGAGAAGACGGTAGGGTCGTAGCGGTGAGGGACGAGGAGAGAGAGAGAGAGAGAGAGAGAGAGAGAGAGAGAGAGAGAGAGAGAGAGAGAGAGAGAGAGAGAGAGAGAGTTTTGAATGGAATAGATGGATAAACCAATAAAGATGAGGAGAACAAGAGGAACAAGCAGAACAAGAACATGAAGAACACGTAATCCTTTCAAACGTGAATAAAGACACAGGAAAACTATAAAAAAAAATAAATAAATGAAAAAAAACATATTTCATACACTATGGAAATAGAACACAAATAAATAGATGAATAAATAAAGAGAGAAAGAGAGAAACAGATAAACAGAAATTTACAAACACACAGAGGAAAATAAACTCAATAAAAGAAAGTCAAGGAAGGAAAGAAGTTAAACATCATTTCACTTACAAAAAAATACACACAAAAAAAAAAATGAAGAAAATTAACTTGTCATCATTTCATTCATAAAAAAAAGTAATGAAACAAATACAAAAAGATAACATCAACATCATTTCATTCATAGCAGAAGAAAAAAAGAAAGATAAATATGAACTAATTATTACTTCATTCATAAAACGAAGAAAGAAAACACAAAGCAAAGAAAAACAAACCAAAACATCATTGCATTCATAAAACAAGGAAACAACAAGAATATGACTAGATAAAGGTCATTTTATACGCAAAACTATAAAAAAACAAAATTCAATTAAGTAAACATCATTTCATTGACAAAACAAGAAAATGAAACCAAGAACATCTAATTTGACATCATTTCACTCATAAAGCAGGAAAAAAAAGAAAAAAAAAGAATCGAAGTTAACATAATTTCACTCAAAACAAAACAAAAAAACTAACGTAACATCATTTCATTAACAAATACAAAAAAAAAAAAACTAACAATTTCATTCACAAAATAAGTAAAAAAAATAAGTAATTAAACAAAAATTAGCCAACTCGACTTCATTTCATTCACAAAAACAAATAAAAAAAAATAAAACTACGAACATAACATCATTTCATTCACAAAATAAATAAATAAATAAATAGATAAATAAAATAAGCTATCTAGACATCATTTCATTCACAAAAAAAAAAAACAAATAAAGAAAATAAAAAAAAATTCGAACAGAACATCATTTCATTCACAAAAATAGAAAAAAAATAATAATAAGCTATCAAGACATCATCATTTCATTCACAAAAAGAAAGAGAAAAAAAACTTTGAACATTTTATCACTTCATTCACAAAAAAATAAATAAATAAGCAAAAATACACCTAGACATCATTTCATTCACCAAAACACAAACTAACAAAACTTCTTCACTCACAAAGTAAGTAAGTAGCCAAAAAAATCAAACATGACGTCATTTCATTCATAAAAGAAAAACAAGATACGTCGACATTATTCCATTCACAAGCTGGTCTTCTCCCTCCCCTTCCTTTCTTAACCCAACACGAGGCGCCTTCCATTCACAACACATGCTTGGCCTTCTTCATTCCTTCACCCCCGCGAGACTCAGGTAGGCGAGACAATCTTCCCCACCTTCCCCTCTCTCTCTCTCTCCTCTCCCCCTTCCCTCTTCCCCTCTTCCCCATCAAGCAGGCCATTCATCACCTGTCCTTCCCTCCCCAGTCACTCTTAATCGCCTGGAAATTGATGAAGAGAAGCAGTTACACTTCACTCTTCTATGGTGGTGGTGGTGGTGGTGGCGGAGGAGGAGGAGGAAACGATAGAGAAGAACAGGAGAAAGAAGAGGAATTCAAGAAGAAGAGGAAGACACT